>NW_008658702.1:0-47286 GCF_000695815.1 Acanthisitta chloris
CAACCCTGATGGTTCTATGATTCTACAGCTCCTAACTAAGAGTCTCTCTGCAGCTTTCCTGGAGCCCCTTTCAGCTCCTGGAAGGTGCTCTGAGGTCTCCACACAACCTTCTCTTCTCCCAGCTGAACAGCCCCAGCTCTCTCAGCCTGTCTTCATGTTGCATAATAATAAAGCTCCAGTGTTAATGGTAGGCAAGAAGACTTCATGTTTCTAGCCTATAATTGGCTTTCATCCTCCTCTGCAGTAGCCAGCGGTAACAGAGACTCCATGCCAAGTTGTAGCATCAGTTACACCCAGACAGCCTTCAGACTCTCAGGGACACTAGGCCGGGTGATGTAGCTCTAATATCACCAAGCTGGAAAAACCCAAAGCCAGGCAGTTGATTTTTATAATCCCATATATATTCCATTTTACTGCGAGACTAGATTTAGTAAATCCTTAACAGTGTGTTTAGCAAAGCCCAAGCCAAGTGCCAAACTCAGGAGGAAGGGTGTGGGCAGAGATGGTAGCAGAACAAAGTGGCTGTCTGAGTCGGCCAAGCAGACTCCTGCAATTAGATCTAAGACTGGAGCTACCTACGTAAGTGAAAAATGAAGAGCATTTCTGTCACCCATGACTTGGTGCAGAAATCAAAGGGAGGAAGCTCACTTAGCATTACATGCAAGAAACCCCAAAGTGGGGCATGTTCCAAGAAGAAGTTCAAATATACTCTGTCCTGACTGCTGGGAATGGAAGCAAACATCTTGGGTGGTTTGCATGGCATGCCAGGCAGAGCTGCCAATAGAAAACAGGGCTACTCCCTGCCACGTGGAGAGGCAAATTATCAGGGAAAAATAAATCTCTAATCAATGTGTTTTGGAAGGTCTGTACACACAGAGTGGGGAATTAGAGGCTGGAAAGAGGTCTGGGGGTCCTTGTCCATGGCAAGATGAATATGAGTCACAGTGTGCCCTGGCAGCCAGGAGGGACATTGTGTCCTGGGGGGCATCAGGGAAAGCATTGCTTGTTGAGGTGTTTGTCCTACTCTGCTCCATGCTGAGGCAGCCTCACCTTGAATACTGTGTGCAGTTTGGGGCACCACAAGATAAGAAAGATATTGAGTTATTGGAGAGTGTCCAAAGGAGGCAAAGAAGATGGTGAAGGGCCTTGAGGGGCCATATGAGGAGTTGCTGAGTCACTTGGTGTGTTCAGCTGGAGAAGAGGAGGCAGAGGAGAGAACTCATGGCTGGATATAACTTCATGGAAGCAAGTGAAGGGGCAGCACTGACTTCTTCTCTCTATGATGAGTGACAAGACCCAAGGGAATGGCTGGAGCTGTGTCAGGGGAGGGTTAGGTTGGATATTAGGCAAAGGTTCTTCCCCCAGAGATGTTTGGGCACTGGAACAGCTCCCCAGGGCAGTGGTCACAGCCCCAGGCCTGACAGAGTTCAAGGAGTGTTTGGCCAATGCTCTCAGGCACAGGGATGTCCTGTGCAGGGCCTGGAGTTGGACTAGATGATCCTCATGGGTCTCTTCCAACTCCAAATATTCTGTGATTCTGTCTTTTTAGGCAGAATGGTGGTGATAGGAATGCTGTTGTCAAACTAAGACCTGAAGAAGCCAAATTCCAAAGATGCAATGAGGGACATGTGGCTAAATGCAGAGGAGCTTTGGGCAGCTCAGTCCTAACTCATGCTGGCAAAAATACACCCTGGAAGAAGATGCAGTTACTCCTACTTGTGTGTTGTGGCATAGGGTGTCCCTTCAAATAATAACAGGCATAGAAACACCGTAAGAACATTCGAGGGCTTTCCACAACGAAGCCACGCTGGGAAACTGACCTTACTGCAGCAGACTCAATGCTCCTGGGAACTGTCTTGAATTGGTTCATTTCTGAAAGACAGAAGCAATTAGTGATGTCTTGTCTCAATATCATGCAGATCAGGTAATGACATGTAAAAAAGCCCCATTGAGAGCTGCCTGAGGTTTGCTGGCACATAGACTTCCACTGGCTTGTAAAACTTGGGTTTCATTCTTCTTTTCTTAAACCACTGTGAACATCCTTAAATATATGGAGAGAAGCTTATAAGTTGTAGTTCTTGGCAGCTCCTTACTGACATCAGCTAATCATGAGGCTCAGAGGAAAAATGACCGGAGTAGTGAGATTCTACAGTGATTTCTTTAAACAAATACGTTGATTTAAATCAGTTTATAAGATACATGAGCACAAATGTTGATTGTATATCAAATAGCTTTAAATGCAAACACATCATCTCTAGGAAATACCATAAGGGAAGCTGGGAAAGAAGAAATCCAAGACTTACTAGTCTGTGGAATTATCTACTAAGGCAAATAGGGAACTTCCTCATGGTATTAGACTGAAACAGAAAAAAAGCAGCAATGGTATGACATAGCTCAGTGGAATATGGATAGATAAGTCAGTGATTCCTAAGATCCATGGATAGTTTCCATCATCAACAACTGTAGCCAGTAAAGCAACTTCTGAGCTTGGATGAAGGGTGAAGTTTTGAAAGCCTGAGTCTGTGGGGGTGTGATTCACCTGACCAAAACCAGAGATCTCCATCTGTGCTCAGCGTCTAGACTGCAGCTACAGTCAGCAAAGAGCAAACAGGCATTTCTAGGGCATGATTTGCCTTTTCCTAAAATAGTCATCTGGGATATGTCAGGCAACTGCTTGGAGACAGAAGTCCAAAGATGACTTAGCAGTATGGAAATCTCTGAGCCAGGAAATTGTGTTCTGTAATTCAGAACTCACTTCTGAAAATGGAGTTTTTTCAATGCCTACTTTGAGAGCCACAAAACATGAGGCTTCAGAACCACAACCTGCCCTGAAACACAATCCCTGACCGAGGACTTCATCTGAGGGAAGCTGTTCCCTACAGGTCTGAGCTGCACATGGACTGTGGTGGGACCATGGTGCAGCTGACCCATCTCCTACCATTTTGAAAAATCTACTTCTGGAGAATAATTTGCTCTTCAGTGATCACTTTGCAGCTGATGTGGAATCATCCCTTCCCACAGAAAGTGTTATCCCAACAATCATAGAGGAGCCTGTCGGAATCAGCCAGAGGAGGGCACTTTTGAGCTTTGGGAGACCTTCTGGGCCGGTGGGGCCGAAGGTGCTGCTTGTCCCATTAGTTTTATTTGCTGGTCACGTCCTTAAAATCCTGTAGCAGTAGGCTTGGTTCGGAGTCTGTTCCCTGGCATGGATTGTGGTGGGCTCCTTTCCCTTCTAGACCTTCCATTCTGTTGGTTGCCAGTTGTGGTTATGTCTGTTTGGAGGTGGTAAGAGCCAAGGCTTTGTCTACAGGGGATGATAGAATCATAGAATCTTTTAGGTTGGAAAAGACCTCCGAGATCCTTGAGTC
This sequence comes from Acanthisitta chloris, assembly GCF_000695815.1. NCBI lineage: Eukaryota > Metazoa > Chordata > Aves > Passeriformes > Acanthisittidae > Acanthisitta > Acanthisitta chloris. Next base: position 3,369 of record NW_008658702.1, read on the forward strand.
CAGCCTGTGACCCATCACCACCTTATCAGCTAGACCAGCCACATCCAGTTGTTCCTTGAACACCTCCAGGGATGGTGACTCCACCACTTCCTGGACAGCACATTCCAATGCCTGACAACCCTTTCCATGGAGAAATTCCTCTTGATGCCCATCCTGAACCTCCCCTGACACAACTTGAGGACATTTCCTCTGGCCCTGTTGCAGGTTGTCTGGGAGAAGAGCCCAACTCTCACTTGGCTCCAGCCTCCTGTCAGGGAGTTGAGAGTGAGAAGGTCTCCTCTGAGCTTTCTTTTCTCCAGGCTGAGCCCCCACAGCTCCCTCAGCCCCACATGACTCACTGTCTAGCTCCTTCCTCAGATCCATTCCCTTGTCTGGACACCTCCAGCCCTTCAATGTCTCTCTCAGTGAGCACCCAGAACTGGACACAGCACTGGAGGTGTCCCACCAGTGCCCAGGGACAAGCACTTCCCTGGTCCTGCTGCCCATGCTATTTTTGATACAGACTAGGATGCCATTGGCCTTCTTGGCCATCTGGGCATACTGATGGACCTGTGCAGTTTGGGTGTGGATGAAGGTGCTGGCTGTCTCACTTCCAAACTCTGGATGCCAGGAGCTTGTCCTGCAGGAGATGGCTGGCCCAGCTGATATCCTGGGACACTTCTGTGCTTATTGCTTGGGTCACTTACTGCTCGGGTCACTTACTGCTCTGCTAGTTGATGTCCAGGTGTGTCTGGAGGTAGCATGGCCAAAGACAGTCAGTATTGCCAAGATGCACTCGTGTGGTAAGGAGGAAGGTCTCTCCCTGTGGACATGGATGCTGCCCTGTCACTCAGCTCCAGTGCCAGGAAGAAGATCATGGTCTTTGTAGAGACAAAACTATGTAGAGACATATCCCATTATATGGGGATTGCCTTGGTATCCATTCATAGAACCATCAGGGTTGGAGGAGACCTCTAAGATTGAGTCCAACCATTAACCTGTCACTGCTGGAACCCCTAAACCATATCCTCCAGCATCTGATCCAGATACCTATTATACACTTCCATGGATGGTGACTCTACCACCTCCTTGGGCAATATTCCAATGCCTGAAATTGCTGATTGCCTTGTATTGGTTGGGAAGTGTGGGACTGTTGTGCCAAGTTCTTGCCTTCATTTGGGACAATCTTTCCTTGAAAAGGTCAGGGCTAGCAGTGAAGTTGGAGATGTGCTCAGCAGCCGTTCCTGCAGAGAAGCATTTTCAGGGAAAGCATTTCCAGCAGCAGCAGGGGGTGGGGTGGAAATCACAGGGCAAGTGAAATCCCTCCTATTGTACATATGTTAGCTTTAAAGAGTGGGTGACCCCTGCTGAGTCTCTTGGCACCGACAGCCAGGCCAGTGAGGACATCACCAGATGGGTTCATTACCAAGGCATTTGCATTATCACTCCTCGGGGCCAGCCCCTGTCCTCCTCCTGGTCGGAGCATGGGAAGGAACACTCTGTTCCCAATGCAGGGAAGTATGAGAACACAGGGGGAAGTGCTTGTTTCTGGGACAAAAAAAGCCACAGTGGCTGCTCACGCCGTACAAGTTGACGTGAGACACTGAAGGCCAGTTTGCTGGTCCTCCAGCCCCTCTTTCCCAGCCTATATATGTCAGTGCACACAAGTTCAAATGCACCATTAAGATCCACTAAGTGCCAGTGGTAATCTGGTTTATCTCAGATGAGGCTCCCCTGGCATGACCCTATCAGTGCATTAATTCCAGTGGAGCTCACTGGAACTTGTACAAAGACAACATGAGCAGACAGAACATAAGCAAACCAAGTAAATCTTGGTTAATCCAACTTGAAGGAATTCCCTGCTCAACATGGACTAATGCCTTGAATTTGTTCTGACTTATCTTGCTATGTTAGTTCTCTGACAGCAGCGAAATGGTCATTGTCAACACTCAGACGCCTTGAGAAACTACATTTGCAGCAGCAAAGGCCTCAAATTAAACTGGTAGTGCTTTAGTTCTTTCCCAGGGAATTGCTAAGCTTCATGCAAGCTGTTATCTTTCCCAAAAATTATCCATTGCAAACAAATCTACCAGCTGACGATTTGCTTCCCTGGATCTGCCTGTAATGGTGCAAGAGATTGGTTTCTTCAGCTAGTCTTGTTCTCACTTTATTTCTCTAACAGTGTATGTGCCCCTGGATTTGTGGAGTAATTGCTCTAAAATTGGAGTGGAGGAAGATCCATAGGCGGGTTCAAGACCTGGTAATGCCTTTGAGCTGGGATTTTAGTGGAGTAGGTAACCCCTTTCTGCCTGACACAACCTCATACACTGCAGAGAACTCATGCGCTAGACTTGGAAGTGGAATTTCTCTCACCTCTTCCCCAATTAGCATTGTTTCCGCATGAAGCCACCTGTCCTCTTGGTCCCTTGCCATGGGGAAAGGAAGATTCTTTCCATGTTCCCAAGAGGAGAAGACTGATAAAAAAATTTAAAAAAAGGAAAGCATTTTAACATTTAGGAAGCAAAAGCAAATGTGTATTGCAACAGAGCTGGAAGGGTCAGAATGGACTGAATGTTCCTAAACCTTTATGGTAATTTGCTCCAGTAATTTCCAGCATAATTAAGAAGCTGATACCAAAGCCATTATTGCTATGAGTCAGCCTTGCAAGATCTGCTCCTCCAGCACATGTAGCTGCAGGCTGCCCATATCCTGCCTTTAAATGTTTGTAGTTCAGGGGTGGTTACTAGAAACGTGTCTGTTAAATGCAAAGTTAAGAGCAATACAGATAGACAAGGCTGAAAATAAACCCCAGCTTTGGGGAAATGAGGCAGTTTTATGCACACCTTAGGTCTCTGCATCCACCTTTGCCCTCAGCAATATATCAGAGTAATCTTGAGGGATTTTTTTTAGGATGCTGTGTCCTGGCTGTTTCCCTCCTACTGGCTCTGCCTTTCCTGTGGTGTGGATGTGAGAGAGGAAATCAGTGTGCAACTTGGTGAAGGCACATGTAGCAAAGATCACCTCTTTGTCATGCTTAATATCTCTCCAAACCAGTGTTGCTTATCTCCTGCCCTTCCATCAGGACTGTTGGATATTAAGTGGTTCTCAGAAGCAAGTTGTGTTACTCAGATGCCAAAAGAGGGACATGGATTTGACATGTTTTCTCTTTGAGTGTAGTGGAGCTGTTGTTAGACAGATGATTGATACAGAGAGATTTCAGCTCTGGAATTGTCTCTTTGCAAATTTGCTAGTCATGGTTTCTGCTCCAAGAGAGGATGACTGAGGGTTTTGGGATTTTTTAAGTGGGAGAATAGGAAGTAGTTGAATAATGGAGAATCTGGTTCAACTGTCAGGTCCCTTCCTGACCCACAGACTGAGGTACTGGTAAGGAGAATGGCAATTACCCTGTGAAACACAGACTCCAGTGAATGTTCATGGACAGCAGGATGACAAGGACATGTCTGGAATTTGAATAGTGCTCCGTATGTGCAGCATTGGATCTTCCAATCTTCATTCTCTGCTGGACACTGCTTAGGATTCCTCTTCCTTGGAACAGGTGTTTGCCAGGTTGGTTGTGTGATGTGCCCCATGGGGAGCAGTGATCTCCCTGCCTTTGTGTGACTCTTGCTTTTCCAGAGTCATCTCGAAAAAGCTGAATGAGCAGTGATACCTTCCAAAGCAACAGGATGAGTTCCACCAGTTTTGCTAGCAAGGGCCTGGCTTTCTGCTGAGTCATTTCATATTTCCTTTGAAAATAATTCACTTGTTCAGTTCATACTGAAAGGAGACAGAAAATGACTCATGAACAGGTCAATCCTCTGCTCCTAATAATGATCTACACCCAGTTGCTTTATTTAGTACCAGCCAGATGCCGTGGGAAGGCAAGTTCTGCTGGCTGTGGGTCACAGTTAAAACAGAGACTCATGCAGCAGAATGGTCCACTTGGGGGGTATCTGTGAGTGAGATAGCTTTGATGGGTCCTCTTTGGGCAACTCACCAGTTGGTTCAGCTTGCCCCTGGCAGCCTGTGCTGTGAGCACAGGAGCTCTGGGAATGCATTTTGAATCCTATCCCTGCTGTCAATTGTATAGTTACCCTAAAAGGTAACAAAATCTCTTCCTACATCCCCAGTGAATGAAGCACATAATGGCATTTCCTGCCCTGGCCACAGCATATGGTTGATGCAAATAGTACTCCTGCACTTGAGGATTTGCAGTCCCGGCACGTGCTGCCTGTGGGAGTGCTCCCTGCAGCACATTCATCCCTCCCAGCACAGAGAAGCTCAAATATCTTTTTTGGATGACTGGGGAAGAGCACAGAAGTGTAATCACTTGCTCAGAGAGCAAACACAAGGTATTATAAAAAGCTTTTGCAGGATGACTCAGGAAGAAGAATTCCTGCCTGCTCTCTAGTAAGAATTCTAAAGCTCCTATAACTGGTTGGTTTTATTTTCATTTTATGACTTACCAAAAGCCAAGGTTGACCTATTATCTTACATGATGACTAAGGAATCAGCCACAGAATTATGTAGCAACACAGTTTAATGTTAGTGTTGAAGCTAAGCCCAAGCAAAGTTGACAATAGAGTCTGAGTTAATGGTGACTATAGAATAGGAAGAAATAACCTGAGGACAACTGTGTTCTTAGTTCTAAGTTGGTTTCTGGAGACATGAATGAACTGTAAATCTCAGTATTTTCTTCCTTTGGGAACAGAGATTCAAAGGTGAAAGTAAAGTGTCCAGATAATTGAGAAAGTCTTTCATGCAAGGACATCAGATAATTCCCAACTAGACTTGCGCTACTGATACATTTTTAGACATGATCTGAAAATTCAGAAGAAAGGTCTTGATTCTGAATTAAGCAGGCAGGATAAAAAACCCCAAACTAACTCCAGCACTGAAAACACTTCAGGTCAAATTTAACTCAAATGCTGTACTTTGTTCAAACTTTACAGTGTTTTAAAAAAAAATCTAAATTCTTTTTTCTCTTTATTTTACCTCTTTGGGATGTATGTTTTTCAGTGGAAACAATCTGCTGGAATTAAGGTAGAATCCATAGAATCATAGTATGTGAAGTGGTTGGAATGGAGCTTAGAGATCACTCAGCCCCAACCCCCTGCCCTGGGCAGGGACACCTCCCACCAGAGCAGGTTGCTCAAGGCTTGATCCAACCTGGCTGTGAACACTGCCAGGGTTGGGGCAGCCACAGCCTCCCTGGGCAACCTGTGCCAGTGTCTCACCACCCTCACAGGGAAAACTTATGTCCAAGATCTAACTTAAATTTCCCTCTTTCAATTTATACCCATCACAGTGTGTTAAGGGGTTGGAAGTGATCTGAAAGATCATCTCGTTCCACCCCCTGTCATGGGCAGGGACAACTTCCCCTAGCCCAAGTTGCTCCAAGCCCCATCCAGCCTGGCCTGGAACACTAAAGGATGGAGCAGCCACAGCTTCTCAACCTGTGCCAGTGTCTAACCACCCTCACAGGGAAGAATTTCTTCCCAATATCCAATCTAAACCTCCTCTCTGTCAGTTAAGGCACATACATGAAGAGAGTGGGGAGCCATTGAGATTTAGAGGAGTGACCCCAGACATGGCAGGTTAGGCTGTTTGGGCCATGGAGCAATAGGAGAATTTGGCTTCCAGGAGCTGCTAATGGAACAAAACGTTCCTTGTGTCCCTGGCGTGGATTGAGATCCGGCGGGCTGGGAGCTGCTGACCCAGTACAGGATGTCTGTGGGATGGGAGGGAGAGGTTTTTTGGAAAAGAACTTTGAGAAATCCTGCAGGAAAAGGTTCTGCAAACAACTGTGTTTAATCTCGGTTTCGGCTCAGATGTGGGTGCTCGTGGTTTGCAGAGTTTGCTCAAGGAGGGGTCAGTAGGGTAACTCTAGTGTGATGGACACTGGAGATTGTCTTACTCCCTTACAGAAAAGAGATTTGAGTGGGGCAGGACAGCTCTGTGCTGCCAGTGGAGTGAACTCTGAGCACTGGCTACCCTCAGCCTGTGGTGGCTTCAATCACTCTAAATGTGTGTACTTTATGCTCCCAGTAATTACCTAATTAGAGGCACTTTGAAAGCAGATAGTCCTTGATCTTTTTTTTTGTGTGTGTGTGTGTGGAAATGTTGTCCAAAACGTGGAAAACTAAGAGAAGAGAGAAGGGAAGAAATTCTTGAGAGCTCACATCATTAATAATGTTTGGCCTGAGCAAACAGGCCTTGGTTCAATAGGTTCTGACTCTCCTTTATACCAGTTCTGAGAGGGTTAGAGAAGTACAGCTAAGAATTTCTGTGCATACAAACTTTGGAGTTCCTTTTTCCCCTCTTATCTTACCATAACAGTATATAAAACGTTTGTTAAAAGCCTATGAAGCTCTTAGGACCTTTCTGCCTAAGATTACTATTGCAAAAAGAAGACTTGGAGTATTGAGAGCAGCAAGGTCCCAACCTGGAGACACTATTTATTCATGACTCACTGCCATGAGTTTGAATTTAGATTTTCAATCTGTTTTCCATGTGTGCAAATCTCCAAAGGGTTCATCCCTGGAGGAGGATCATAGAATCAACTGGGTTGGAAAAGACCTTCAGGATCATCAAGTCCAGTCCTATTGAGGTTACTAGACCATGGCACTAAGTGCCACATCCAGTCTCATCTTAAAAACCTCCAGGGATGGTGAATCCACCACCTCCCTGGGCAGCACATTCCAATGCCTGATCACTCTCTCCATAAAAATACCTCTTCCTAATATCCAATCTAAACCTCCCCTGGCAGAGCTTGAGTCTGTGCCCTCTTGTCCTGCTGCTGGTTGCCTGGGAGAAGAGACCAACCCCCACCTGACTCCAACCTCCTGTCAGGGAGTTGTAGAGGGTGATAAGGTCTCCCCTGAGCCTCCTCTTCTCCAGGCTGAACACCCCCAGCTCCCTCAGCCTCTCCTCATGGCACTTGTGCTCCAGTCCCTTCACCAGCCTCGTTGCTCTTCTCTGGACCTGCTCCAGCACCTCAAAGTCCCTCCTGAACTGGAAGTTCAGGAAGATTCTGAAGACTGAATTGGAAGATCACCCCCAAAGGGCCCAGAACTGAGCACAGGATTTAAGGTGTGGCCTCACCAGCACTGAGTCCAGGGGCAGAATCACCTCCCTGGTCCTGCTGACCACACTGTTCCTGATCCAGGCCAGGATGCCATTGGCCTTTTTGGCCACCTGAGCACACTGCTGGCTCATGTTCAGCTCCCTGTCTATCCAAACTCCCACATCCCTTTCTGCCTGGTGCTCTCCAGCCACTCTGTCCCCCAGGATCCAACTGCCCCCAAACCTATGAGTGTTAGCGTCTGGAGCATTGCTCTCCTGAACTGGGTCACATGTGCCAACACTGAATGTGATTTATGAACAAAATACCATCAAGGTAGTACTGCAGGATGAGAAATAAGTATACAGGGTAAGTGTGGGATTAGGATCGGGTAAGAATTTGTAGGAGTTATTGTTGAAAAATTTGGGGTAAGAAATGTTCTGAGAGGGATCTGAAAGGTATTCAAAGGAAACATTAAGGTACATTTATGCTGTACCTGTAAGAACTGGGGGGACCATGATTTTGACGTCTGTCTTCTGGTTTGGATGATATTTTATGATTTTGACCAGAATGGTGGGAGGAGGAGCTCTGATCTCTAAATAGACCCAACTTGTGTTTTCCCCTCTAAATGTTGGTATGACAGACTTGTGAGCAGACCTGTGTCAAGAGGTTTCCTTAGTAAGGGTTATAGTGCAAGAAAGCTCAGCCACTTCTGACAAACAAATATATCAAGGAAAAAAAGGCCAAGGACCAGCAGAGAAGATGAAAGCAGTGAAAAGATGGGACTGAGTAGCATGAGGGTTGTAGAAACTAGAGTGAACAGTCATAAGCTGAGACAGGAGAGATTTGGGTTAGATATTAGAATTATTTTTTTCCCTGTTAGGGTGTTCAGGCCCTGGAATAGGGAATTGCCCAGGGAAGTGGTGGACTCACCATCCCTGGAGATGTTTAAGATAAGAGGTGTCCTGGTGCTGCTGGATATGGGTTCAGGTTTAGGGGTTTCAGCAGTGACAGGTTAATGGGTTTCAGCAGTGACAGGTTAATGGTTGGACTTGATGATCTTAGAGGTCTCCTCCAACCTTAATGGTTCTATGACTCTAAACCAAGCTCAGGAATGAGGGAAGGGATATTTCAGTGTTCTCTTCCATTTGAAAAGGGACCTCAATCAAACAACATGGATATGGGTTCAGGTTTAGGGGTTTCAGCAGTGACAGGTTAATGGGTTTCAGCAGTGACAGGTTAATGGTTGGACTTGATGATCTTAGAGGTCTCCTCCAACCTTAATGGTTCTATGACTCTAAACCAAGCTCAGGAATGAGGGAAGGGATATTTCAGTGTTCTCTTCCATTTGAAAAGGGACCTCAATCAAACAACAGCCAAAAATGACTGTTGGGCTAGATACATCTGCAGGCTCCAGGGATCTGTAGCCAAATAGGTGACTCCAGAAGAAGACATACTCCTTACTTTCCTTGGAATGGAGGGAAGATGGATGATGAGAGAGAAAAATCCATACAGTGTGATAGGAAAAAGAAAGCAGCTCTCAGCATGGAGGAGTCATGCTGGGAAAAATGTGAACATCTCGTAGGGATGTTGCTGTTATTTGTTCCAGTACTTAATATTCTAGACAGAGAGCTGTTCTCTGAATTTCTTCTTATGACCTTATTGTCTATTTGGATATATTTGCTGGTGACCTGGAGTTTTGGATGGGCATTGGCTGGAAAATTCTTCCTTACAGAGATTGTTTTCCTGTTTCATAATAGGAGAAGTTTAACCCTTCCAAGAAAAGACAACTGTGGCCTGTGATATTGCCAATAATAACAGTTACTGTTTTCTTGTCCAAACATTCTTTGGACACAAATGACACTCTGTACAAAATGTATTTTTTCCCCCAAAATATTTAAATTCTTTCCTAAATGCAGTAGAAGTTTTGCTGTTGATTTAATGGTTGTGGTATCAGGCCCTTGAGGGGGAAAAGGCAGTGAGTTCTCCTTTGATCTTCTGTTATCTTCGTTTCAGTGTGCCTTTGCTGTCCAAGGATGAAGCTGCTGTGCTGTCCTCAGAACCTCTGGTGGCTCTCCCTCCTTTTGACACGTGAGGATAATCACAGTTAATTTTTTGGCACATGTATACAAATAATTGAAGCAACTTCCTCTGTGCTGGTGGCAGATAGAGGCAAGGATACCTCTCCTAACAGAAACAGATTCCAGGTCACTGTTCATGTCATAACCAATTCTGGCTAATGTTGTTTGCATTTCTTCTTGTTTATACCTAAATTGGTGAGATGAACCTGCACCAACAGATCCAAATTGTCATTTTTTTGTCACCAACGTCACCTTTTCCTCATGGTATTGGCAGTAATGGGGTCAGGGCCTGGTGCTGCTGGAGAACCAAAGTCTGGAGATGCAAAAACATCTGAGATGTTGTTTTGATTGAAGAAATCTACAAGGATCTGGCTGAAAAAGTGGTATATTTAAAAGAATGAATCCATGGGCTGTTTACTGCTTAAATTCCATAATCAGTGTGGCCTGATGGGGCTTCAGTTCCCTACTGTGGTTGAAATGACCCAACACATCTTCCCCTCTGTGTGGGTGCATGGTGTGTATGCCTGACATGCTCGTGTGGCATAAGCTCTGTGGCTGTCCAGGGCAGAGCAGCTGAGATATTATCAATAGTTCTATAAATAAGGCCAAAAGAGATAACACTAAATGAGTTTATCTACCCAGTCACTAGCAGTGATATGTCCTGCAGCCAGCCAGATGCTGGATAAACACACAAACCTTGGGATATTGCTCTCTCAAGCTGGTGTGCTACAAAGGGAGCATCTGGGATCATCCTTGGCCTTTCCCAGGAATTCCTCCTCCTGTGCATCACAGCAAATTCCAAGTGCTGCAGTAAGACAGAGTCATGCTCAAAGCTTTCCAGATCCTATAGGAAACAGCTAGTCCCATGGACCACATCCATATGTTGTCAGAGCTGGCTAAACACCCTTGTAGTCCAAACTGCAAGTTGAATAACTGAAACCTTGCATCAGGTTTGGAAAATAAACTGTTCTGTCTCATACCCCATCACCATCCCCGGTATGGATAGCAGGGATAACACTTCAGCTGGCAGCACTGGCCATGAGGTTTAACAGAATGCAGCTTATTCTTCCATGACTCTCAGCCCTGGAGTGCTGACAGCAAGAGACTAGAAGTGGGCCAAGGAAATTGATGCTGGATGCAAGTCAGGTACAAGGCTGAATTCAGTTTGGATTTAATATTATTGAAATACCACAGGTGGTTTCTGTTAGGATTTGGCCTCACATGGCAGGACTGAAGTCAGGTCAGCTGTTCAGTGAGCTCCAGCCTTGAATTCTCATGAGCATGGTGAGTTGAGTGAGATTTCAGTCACACCTTGAAGCACAAAATTGTCCCTTTCCTGTTTGGGTGTGAAGTTGGGACCAGAAATCACAGGGGCTGGTGTGAAGTGTACATAGACTTTAGAGTGGGCTATGTGTACACACATCTCAGTTTTCTTTAGCTTAAATGGGATTTGTCACAGTGAGCTGTGACATGGGGCTGACACCAAGTCCTGTGCCTGGAGGTTGACCCTTTTACCTTGTTAATCCAAGAGTGGTTGTTTTATCAACTTCCAGTTGGTTGTGAAGGAGCCTCAAGGTGTGTTTTCAGAGAAGCTGTGGGAGTGTTTGAGCCTGAGTGAGAAACCACAGCACCTCATCAGGTCATAAGTTATGTCCATGAGTACACTGAGGCTGAGCCATGTGGGATCCCTCCACAGCCCACCGGAGACGGGTGTGGAGACACTGCCATGCGCTTGGCTCTGGTTTATCCCATGCTTTTTTGGACCTTGCCTTGCTTGAAGCTGTTCTATAGACATTGAAAAAGACCCACCAATGCAACACAAAGAACTTTCCAAGGTGTTCAGGGATCCAGTTTGCTACATATTGATCAGGATTGACTTTTCCTGACATGGTTTGCTTAGAAAAGCTCTGGATAACTGCCGGAGACTGGAGCAAGGGGGAATTATAACCACTGTTAGGTATGAGCAGGTAATACTCCCATACTTCCAGTGTTATACCACAATGCAAGGATGATTTCTGTGCTTTCTGAGTGAAAGTGTATAAGAGGAGAAAAACATGTCTGTGCTGGGTCAAACCGATCATCCAGGAGCCCAGAGAAACCTGTTGGAGTGAGATAGACTAGAGAGAACCTCACTAAACTTTGATGCCATAAGGCTCTAGAGAGTGGGTCATGTCGTGCTTGTCATGAAGTGACATTACTCCCTTTTCTCCCTCTTTTATCACTACAGAAAGTGCACTGGCAGGAAGTTCCTCTGATATGTGTCACTTGTACTTCTGAGGAGGTAAAGAGACAGAATTTGGAATTGTTAGCCTTTTGTATAGGTATTTGTATTAGAGTGGCACCACTTTTCCTTTCCTCACCCAAATTCTGAGTCCTCCCTCGAATCACACAGAAGCTATAAAGCACAACCAACAAATCTCTCTAGCGACAAAGTTGGAAGTACTAAGTCTTATGTAGCAAAGGTTGGTAAACTGGACTATACATGGAGGAAACGAAACATTTCCTTGTCCATTTGGCCCCCAGAAGAATCTGTACTGGCTGCAGGGGTCAAGGGGTAGCACCAACCACATCCTGGGTTTTCTAGGCTTAGTACTAGTAAGAACTGACCCCAGGCTTAAACTTCATCTCTGCTGTTATTGGCCAACTCAGTCACTGGTGATTTGATCCAGTATGGTAATTAATTAGCTGGTTTACTGGCTCATTTGCATTTTTACCCAAGATTTACTAATTGTGTTCTACTATTCTTGATTAGTTTGAGGGGGGGAAAAATGAGTTCTACCAGGGAGAAGCTTCATAGTTTAGTAATACCAATCAATGAGCAGCATAGAGGGCTGGTTTTTCTTCTGCGTTTCAGCAGTGCCAGTCACAAAGGTACAGAGATTTTGAGCTGTTTGACTCTCAGAGAAGATTTTTCTCCTTCACACTAGTTTGAGTTTAAATATTCAGCCTGCTCTCTCCCCCCTCTTCCCCATGCATGGTAGATTTGGAGGATTTGAGTCTCAGTGTCTGGTTTTTGGTATCCTTAGCCAGTAAAATGGTCAAAAATGGCATCCAAAGTACACAAAGTGAGCAAGAGCTGGTTTTTACCAAAGGACTGCTTTTTGCAGAGTCATTTTTCGCTTATAACTCTGTGCTAGCAAAGCCTGAGGGAACTGTAAGAAGGATTTGTGGAGCCAGAGAGGTGGTTTGAGCTTGTTTTTTTTTTTTTTTTTAATCCCCTCCAATTTCACCTTTAGTTCTGAGGTCAAATAATAAATAAAAATGAGTTTCTTTTCAACAAAAAAAAGAAGTGCAAATCCTCATCCTCCAGCTCTGGGTTTACCCAGGTATGCAGCAATATCTCTTTATCACTGAAGCATCCATTGTATTAGAAAGCCTTGTTTACATGAGCCTAAGCCTCTGGCTGATGGATAGAGCTGTTCCAATTTCCCTCAACTATGGATTGTATATTCAAGGGAAAATCCTCTCCTCAATACTGGACATGCCACGCTCTGAGCCAACTGACGTTTATTAACTCACACAAAGTTGTGAACGATGTACCAACACAGCTAAACAAAAGAGCCCAGTGTTGAGCCTAAATCAAGGTCCTAAATCATAAGCTGTGGTGTGACAAACTGCATGAGGTTTGCCAGTACTTTTAAAATGGGGCTTTCTTGCCAGGCTGAGAATCCATAGAGCCCAGCCAAAGAAAACAATGGGAGGGAGCCAGGGTTCTCCCAAGCCTTGGCATGAAATCCACAATAGTAGCTTTGGCTGAGGGCCACAGGCTCGAGCACATGCTCCATAAGGTCACTTCAGAACACCATAATTACTTGGTATTTACTTGCAGACAAAAATAATAATAATAATAATAATAAACAAGAGCCACCAACAGAGTTTCGGGTCTCTGTTACAAACCTCTGAGCTTTGGTGGCTCGGAGTGTCAGTGGTGCTGCACCTTGGGGCAAGGAAGTGTGAGCTGAACAGCTGAATACCAGCAGAGGTGATAAGCAGCTCAGCACACTTGGGGAGTGAGAGTGGACTTTTTGTCCCAGCTTGTCCTCAAACCCATCAGCAGCGTTTGTCACTGCCATTCAGTGGCTGTTTGCTGAACCTTGGCCTTGAGTCTGGGGGTCACTGCTGGGTTCACTTCAGGCGAGTGTTTGCTTTTCAGATCTCTGCATCCTCTCCTTGCTGGCAGTGCTGCTGGAGAAGGCAGGATCTGAGCAGATCATTAGGGCTGGAAAACAGCCCCAAGTCTAAAGTTTGGCTCTGAACAGCTCAGAGCCAGGCAAGGGGATGGAAAAGCCAAGCTTATTCTGAATTTCAGAGCCTGGATTGGGTGGTGCAAAACCCTCTCTGTGTGGTCTGATGCTCACAATTTTGGATGTTAGTAGGGCCCTAGAAGTCTCTTATCCCTAGAAATGATCCCCCCAGCACAAGAGAATGAGAGAGGCTGAAGTTCCTTCTGCTGTCTCTACTCTTAAGCATGGAATATCCAGGACTCAACTCACTAACACTCAGCCTTTACTATTTATACTTAAAAAAAGAAACCACATTTGATTATTCAGCATTCTTCTCTTACATTTTTATTGCCACTCTGCAGAGCTCCTCTGAAGACCAGAGGAAACCTTTCTGCTTGACATATTTAATGTTTTAGCACTTCATAGTGTCTTTGGACAAAAGCTTCCAACATGCATATGTGTTTTGGCAGCTCTGCTCGTGGCCTCTGTTCTGTCTCTGGCCTTGAGAAGCAAAAGAATGAAAGAAAAAAAACCACCACACAACCTTAAAGTGGGTCAGGATTGTTCACTTTATTTTTGTTGATAGCTCCATTTGGGATTTATGCATTGATAGAGGAGAAGTAGGGGAAAAAAACATATGCCCCAAGCACATGTCCTTGAAAAGCAATGTCACATCTTAATTTCCTTGGGCTGGCAATGGATGCATTCCACACTCCCTGTGATGTAGAACTAATGGAGATAGAAGTGCAAAGAAACCTATAATCAATTCCAGTACATACCAGGCATAGCACACCACGAAGCACACCCGGCTGAAAGCTCCTGGTGCTGGAAGGAAAATCCAGCCCATGCAACCATGACAGCCCAGGATTTCTAGCTGGTGATATATTTTAGGCAGAGTTCTGTCTCCCCAGAGAAACAAAAGCAAGCAAAAGTACTCCCTGGCATCACCTCGTGTCAAGTCCTTTTAAGCAGTGACAGAGAGGCTCAAACAGTTGTTAGTGAAGGATAAAGGCATGAATTGAACATTTTCTTCTGGGCATTCAGGATCTGTTCCCTGTGCTTTAATCCCCTGTGTGCATCCCAGGAGGTCTGTGCATATAACCTGTGTGTTGCTGATGCCATGGTGATGATTAGTAACCCCAAAAGAGATCAGGCTGTGAGCCCTGGGCTGAGGGGGCTCCCTCAGTGCTGGGCAGCTCTGCCTCCCCCATGCCAGCATTCTATCTGCCTGTTTCCACCTGTTTTCCTTTGGTTTAGGGCAGAAATTTCTCCTGGGAGAAGAGTGTTTTAACAGACTTGTGTGCACACGGTGATTTGCACAAGGAGCTCCTGCTGTCTGCAGGGGATTCCTGTGCTAGTGCCTATAGCAGCAGGGGTAGAAATAATAGTCATAATCATAACCTAAATCAACAGCTGGTGGGAGAAGAAGCAGAAATGCAGTGTGACTTTCCAGGTGTCACATAACAGCTCAGTGTCAGAGCCCTGAAAATAAACCCCCCATGTATCCTGTCTGCCAGCCCAGGGCTCTGGACTGGAGAGGACAGCACTGGTGATGTCTCTTGATCTGGGTTGATTTACAGTCTGTGCAGAGTCAGGGAGAAAGAAATGAAGAATACAGACAGTTCTTTGTAACTGTGGATTGCCATTTTTGCTGTGTTATTTTAAATCCTAACCTTAAAATCCTGTTAACCTTCAACCCTGGTAAACCTAACCCGGTAAATCTTGTTATCTTCTACCTCACACTGTTGTACTTTAGCCAGTATCCTAGTGCCATGTGTTTAAGAAACATGTCATTGGGACAATAGCCCAGGAGCTGGGAATTTTTGCTAGTTTCCAAGCCCCTGTTGTGTTCAGAGATCCCCTGAAAGTCACTTTGTTCTGTGTCTTTAGGTGCTCACATGTAAAACAGGAAGCTCCACTTGTCTGACAGGGATTAAACAAAGACACAGAAATTTGGGGGTGCTCCACAGTTCTTAGCTTGTGGGTTTTACCCTCAGGATTGTTTAGCCTTAGTGACTTGCAAATGCTACCCATCTCCTGTGACTGGTCCCTGGGACCTGCTCTGGGTTACTTTGCCATCAGATAGTTCAGTCTTCACTAGGAAGTTGTTTGTCCTTGTGCATAGTGATCCCACGCCCTCTTCCCAGGAAATGGGTTGATATGCTGCATGACTGTCAGTCTGTCCTCTAATGATTTTTCTCCCTCAAAGTAAAAGTGAAATGCTCACCTTGTATCAGCTCCTCTCACTGTGGTTTGTGCTCTGCTGGGTTCCTGCTCCCTTTGTCCCACTCATCCTTGGTGAGCTCCTGTACAGATGGACATTTCATCTTCCCACTGCCTTGGTTTTGTAGGGAGTCACTCTGGGGAATATCACAGCATTGTGTTGTTAGAATTTTTCCAGAGGGTTAAGGTCAACACGTTTGATGTTAGTTTTAGCAGGGCCAGGATTGTATCAATTGATACTGTCCCAAGCTGGGGGAGAACTTCCACAGCCTCCCATTATTTACCTACCACTGACCCTGTGAGTCAACCCACATTTACACAGGGAAAAGCATGGAAGTGGTTAATGTGAGATGGCTGGGCAGGCATCTCTCTGCCTGTCAGCTTTACATCCCTCCCAGATGTGACACCTGATAGGGAAGCCACTGGTGGGAACTGAGGGAAGGATACAGAGGAGGCAGATAAGGAATAGCGTGAAATTGTCTTTTGCTTCCCTGTGAGTGCAAGGGAAGAAACCAGCAGGTGTTTTCAAGGGGCAAATGGCTTGAATTGAACACCAGAAACCCAATTCTCATCTCTCAGGATAGTCTTCCTAAGCCTCTTGTGAACCTCAGTTCTTGGCTCTGGCTTGCAGCTCAGTCTGGTGCTTGAGTAGACTCAGATATCTGCACATCTGTAAATAATGAACGATAGCAATTACATGTTCTTTCTGAAAGACAAAGCAGCACATTGAACACTGCTGGCAGGGAGCAAAGCCCAGGAGGACCAAACTTAGGGCTGCTGATTTGAACCGTCCCCTCGATTAAAGGGGCATCCTTGTCACCGTGGACTTGTCTGGAACTCAGTGCTTCATGGTTCCTTTTACTTCCACCTCTCCTGGGGTACTTAGTCAGGCAAAGAGCTGACTAATATTGGAAGGATTTGCCTTTCCATTCCCTCCTTCCCTCTTTTGGCTCACTTTTCAGTGCTCCTTTCTTTAAAAAAGATCCATGCAGCAGCTTTGATCTGGCAAAATGCATAAATTCTTGCATGGGGTTGTCCTTGGCACATTTCATATTCATTTCCAGGCTGTGAAGAGCCCCAGATAGCCTTCTGCAGTGCAGTGCATCTCAGAGCCTTTGGCACATTTGGATCCCCTGTGCTTGCCCATCCCAGGACCTGTTTGTATTGTACATACAAACCCACCAGCAGGGAGTGAGCCTGTTCTGGTGCAATGAGTTCATACATGGAGCTGTGCCAAAGCTTAATGAGCAATCAGAAAGGTGAAAGAACATTCAACATGCTTATTTGTCACTGCTGCTGCTGCTCCCAGGGGCGTCCTTTAACCCTCTGGGTTCAACACCAGATTATGCAAGTTTTGTTTTTGTGCTTAGTGGAGTGTGTAATTGTCCCTTCGGTGACTTGAAGAACTCTGAATGTTCAAAGACCATTTGGGGAGCAGGACGAGGGTGATGGAGGGGGAAACCCAAGCAGATAAGTGACCTATTTAGGCAGAGTTCACATTGATTTCACTTTCTGTTTGGTTTGCATAACGTGGACACCTCTTCCTTCTGTACCAAACTCAGGTGGTGATCTTGGTTGTTAGTGCTCTCTGTGTTACCTGTTCTAGGCACTGAGCCTGATACACCAGAGTTAAGATCCAGCTGAAATAAGGTAGTAAGTGAAAATAAGTGGATTTTTTAACCTCAAATTGGGATAAAACCCCCTAGTGCCTCATTCAAGATTCTGGAATAGGAAGTGGCATATTCAGAAAGGAGTTTTCTTGGGATTATTAAAAGGGATAAAAAGAAAGAAGTGCTGATATTTATGTATATATATATATATCTTAATAAGAGAGAGAGATTTATATGAATGTTGCCACTTACTGTTCTTCCCCTGCACCATCCTGCATCCAGCAGAAGAGAACAGACCCATCTCCTAAGAGGAATGTTAATGTGGGATGTGAATTCTGCAATTCCTGGGAAACCTTGGATGGCTCTGCAGGCGCTTGGGTGGCAGTGGTGTGAGCCATGGAGGCAAAGAAAAAATGCAGGGAGAGACAGCCCAGCTCTGTGTGACTGGACACTTAGAAATGTGGGCCCTACAGAAGTGACAGGTTTGGAGAAGACGACAGAGGGATGTGCTGGCTGGGAGATTTGGCCCTGCCCCAGGAACATTGCTGAAGGCAGGGTGGAAGCTCCTGTTAGAGACAAATGCAGCTGTGGTTAAGGTGGTTCTTGAGGGCAGTCTTTGTTCAGGCAGTTTAAAAAGAAACATGTAAACTTACACCTGCAAGCAGCACATTTGTGTGGGGCTGAGCCAAGGCCTGTGGAAGTGGGGAGGAATCTTTCCACTGACCTCAATGGGCTTTGAGTCCAGGTCCCCAGTGATTGGCTTGAAGTGACACATAGACTATTTCTGTCTGGCAATTTTTTCCTTTCTGTTTTTTTCCAAAAACACCAGTAAGAGAAGAACAAGTAAGAGCTTCATGTGTTTTGCTAAAGCAGGACTGAAGGTTGCATTATCTACCATGTCCCAAGGCTGTCTGTGCAGATTGGGAGCTGCAGTGCTGCAATATTGAGGTCTTTTTTTTTTTTTTAATCAGATAATTCATCTAAACTATTTACATTCTTATTCTACAGACTGAACCAATGGAATGGTCAATGGAGTGGAAAGATCTCTGAAAACATTAAAAAATGTGGGGTTTAATTGCTTGAGTGTATCTCAGCAGGGATATGAGATATTTTCCTTCTAAATTTGTAGAAACAACTAACAAGTTTTGCAGTGATCTGTTTGCCAGAAGCAGTTTAACACAATGACTGGCAGTATAGGTTTCTCTGTGCTTTCAGTTCTGCTTCCTTCAAGTTCCCTTTACCTTCACTTTTCATCCTCACCCAAGTGAAGGAGGTATGAGCTCTCCTGCAACTATCAGCAACACGGATCACTGGAGGCCTCCAACTTATGATGAAAGCCTGAAACATCAAATTCTTCTCTGCTGCCTCTCTGCAGAAGTTTCAAAGGAGTTTGGTTGCTCTTTGTGGCTTGATGTAGTTCTAGGGGGTTTGAGAGTTGCAGAGCTGCAGTTGGGTTGGTATACAAACTTCCCTGTTGCTGTAAAAGGAATGTGTAAAAAAGCACTGACTGGTGCATCTCTAGAGACATCATGCAAGGGCTTAATTTAGGCCTCTTTTTTAACAGAAACTTGGATCTCAAGCACTGCTCTTGTGTAATGACAGGCAAAAGGAAAAACTAACAGCCTTGCTTGCTTTCAAAACCTGTCAGTAGGCTTTAAAGAGGAGCTTTGCTAACAGCACCACGTAGAAGAGTGAAGAGATGACCAAAGTGCTGATGAAAAGTGTTTTCAGTGCAGTCAGAGCAATGTGATAGACGAGTAACTTGGGACTGGCAGCCTTTCCTAGCTGTGTTTGCCTATGGGAGTGCCTGTCCCAGAGCCATGAAGAGCTGAATGTCCAGTGAGAGTCAGTGGCTCCCCCTGAACCTGGAGGAGTGTCTCTGGGAGCTGTGACCCCTCTCTCTGCTTCCCCTTCTTAAACCTGCTTCACTTACTGTGTATCCACCTGCATGCAGATATCTCTTCTCTGCCTGGAGAAGAGAATGTTGTGTGGAGACCTCACAGCCCCTTCCAGGATCTGAACGGACTCCAGGGAAGCTGCAGAGGGACTCTTGGTTATGAAATGCAGGGAAAGGATAAGGAGGAATGTGGAGAAATTCAAAGAGGGGAAATTTAGATTAGATATCAGGAAGAAGTTTTCCCTGTGAGGGTGGTGAGACACTGGCACAGGTTGCCCAGGGAGGCTGTGGCTGCCCCAACCCTGGCAGTGTTCACAGCCAGGTTGGATCAAGCCTTGAGCAACCTGCTCTGGTGGGAGGTGTCCCTGCCCAGGTCAGGGGGTTGGGGCTGGGTGGTCTCTAAGCTCCATCCCAATTCATCGTGTTGGGTCCCTGTGTGTGGATCCTGGGAGCAGGGTACAGCAGGGACAACCCTCCCACATGAGGCAAGTCCCAAACCTTTCCTGCACGTCCTACTTCCAGTTGAAAACTGCCTTTTAGAGCCTGTAGCCTCCCCTGTATAATTTTTTGCTACATCATGGTCTTCCAACACACAGTTTACACTTCCACAATGCTTTGCAACTCCATCTGCAAGAACTTGTCTCTATATTTAATGCATTTTGCCCTTTGATTAAAGCTTCTGCTGACAGCAGGCTTGGCTAGGGACTCACCAGCTCACAAAGTAGGGTATATGATGGCAAAAGAAGTGTTGTGCTCTGAAAGAGCTATTATTACTGCTTGCATTTTCAATCACAGAGCTGGACCTCAGCTTGTGACTTCACAGATTCCAAACCCATAATTACTGGCTGCTGCCTCTGCTGTGAAACACTTTATTAAGTCTTTAGAGTCATTAAAGATTTTCAGGAAATTTATGGGAGCTCAGGTCATGTTGCCTGCTTGTTTATATAGCCAAGGGTCTGCCAAAAATGGGGCCTGTAGTGTTTCTGTAGCAAAGCCTGTGCTCACCCACATCTGCTTAAGGCACTGATGGGAACTGCCTGTTTCATCTTACTCTGCCCTGGACCTGTGTGAGCTGTCGTGGGCAGTGGGATGCAGCCCTGGGCAGTGGGATGCAGCCCTGTAGCAAAGAGCAGAGAGTGATTCCAGCCAAATTCAGTGAAGCTGCTGGACTTGGAGCTGATTCCTTGCTGGAGACAGCAGTCAGAGCTTGGACACTAGGGCTGTGAGCTCAGGTGAAGCTGCCATGGCCACAGCAGGAGCAAGAAACCTGGGAATTGGTCCCAAGTGTTTTAAGGGACTATTGTTACCTCCTGCCT
The DNA here is from genome assembly GCF_000695815.1 of Acanthisitta chloris. Classification (NCBI taxonomy): domain Eukaryota; kingdom Metazoa; phylum Chordata; class Aves; order Passeriformes; family Acanthisittidae; genus Acanthisitta; species Acanthisitta chloris. The sequence continues at coordinate 23,761 of NW_008658702.1, forward strand.
TGGATCTAAGGGAGCCAAGGGGAGTTCAGGGCTCTCATAGCTGCTTGAGCCAGACGAGGTGTGGCTTTATATGGGCTCATGCTTGACCTAGGAGCATTAGCATTCACAAGAATGGCTCAGAGAGCAATTCGTATTCATGACACTAAGTCTCATAATTTAATTCATCTGCTGCTTTTTCACTCCTTCTTTTTTAAGGCTTTGCAAATGTCCTGTTATGTTGCAAACATGTGGCATCAAACATGGCTTGCCCAGTTGTCACACAGAGGTGTCTGAGCCTGCTTAGCAATGGAAAGCAACCTCCCAAATATCTTGTTGTGTAGTGTTTGGAGATACATGTGCAGTCCAGTTATAAGGTATGGGTTATTGCAGACCTCAGAGCAAGCTTTTTACTCTAGTGTTAGAGATCTGCACTTTTAAAGCTGGAATCATGAGTCCAAACTGGCAACGTTCAACATAGTGTCTTGGTCTGTAGAGCATCCATTTGTTACAGGATTAAGAGCACTTGTGATGAAGAAGAGCCAGTTATGATTACGGTGTCTCTGTAATCATCTGTAGCACAGTCTAAAGATAACTTTACAGCAACCAACTCACTCCTGACACCAGTCCAGCAAGCTCTGTGCTACTGTCAAAGCAGGGACTGATTGCTGTCCCTGCAGCAAAGGCTTAGCCCGTTCTTGGGGAACAGAGCAGCTCAGTGTTTCTGTAAGCAGCCCAGACTAGTGTGTCTGCATCTACACTGCTGTGTGGCTTTGTGGTCAGACTGCATACTTTATCTCCTTGGGATTTACCCAGTTGCTCCCCTGGGATGGAGCTGTGAGTCTAATCACCCTCAGCAGTGGATACCTCCTGCAGGCAGGTTCTCTGCCTGGCTCAGAGCTGATAACCTCTGTGTCTCCCAGCTGGACTTGCAGTGGCAGCACATGTACAGCATCAGGCAGGCACAAGGGTCTGGGGTCTCTCCCACCACCTCTTGGGATCACCTGCCACAAGGTCAACAGCCTGAGCTGAGCTGGAAAGGGAAATGTCAGCATCACCTCTGGATTTTGGGACAGCCTCAAGGTGCTCCAGAGGCTCCAAAGGTAAGTACAACATTGGCACCGGCCCAATAATATGGGCACATTTTCCAGTATTCTTGTGTTAATAATAATTATAGCCAGCTATGGCCTGCAGCCTCCAAAACTTTCCATCCTCATTTGTCTTTACAGACCAATAGGTGTGTAATGTAGACTGGTAATGATCCTAATTATCATCCACAGATTTCAAGGACATAAAGCCTGTGCCAGCCCAGGATTAGATAGCTCCTGACTCTCAGACCTTTAACAGGCCACTAGTTTCTCCTTCTCACCAGTGTTAATCAGCACTGCTTTGCTGACACAATGGAAGTGGCTGCAAAAGCCAAGGCAGCTCTGCCTTGGCAATGTGCCTCGGAGAGCTCCAGGCAGGGGAGGATGAGATATACCATACGCCTCCATTTCCTGATTTGCAGTATATCAAGCTATAGACAGATCTTGATTTTTTTGATGTGAAAGCAGAATGAAAAACTAGGTTAAATCAGTCTTGAGGGATATTAAGCCAGTTCTCAGGAAGCCTAGGCAATTATTATGCCTCATCCCAGCCTTCTTGATTGGGAACATGCCTTTAAGAACATGATCAGCCCCAGGAGATCTCCCCCATAGCCTGGGAATTCCATCCTGTCTGCTGACGAGGAGAGAGGCTGGGCCACAGAAACTCTCCATTCAGAAGGGAAAGCTTTGCTTCCCAGTTTTTTTCCCCTTCTCTCTCTGCTGTTTTTTTTTTTTTTTTTTTTTTTAGCAATATGCACGTTGGATTCTTTTGTCAACCAAATCTAATGGGACTGGCCTGAGCTGAATGGTTGGTCTGTGTGATGCTCAGACTGGTTTCTTTTCAGGTGCTCATTGCCTGTTTCCACCACATGATGATTAGCATCTGCCTTGGGGCTCAGAGCAGCTGCAGGAGCTGTGCTGTGTCCCTGGCTGGAGGATGCTTGTGGGAGATGGATCATGTCAGGCTGGCTGGGCTTTGGGGTGAACAGGTGTCTCCTCAGCCCCTGTGTTATCACAGGGCTGTGAAAATCATGTAGGGCCAGCAGTGAGGATTTTTTTGCTGTTTTAAAAGGTGGGAAAGGCATGGAAGGTTTGGTTTTCATGCATATTCTTCTCTGCTCTCTGCAGAGAATCAGGCTGCCAGCTCGGCTAGAGTGAACTGGTTGTGGGGATGATGAGGGGGATGGAAAAGTTAAACCTCAGGCAGTAGCACAATTCTCAAGGCCAACATGCCTGTGATTTCCTTTGCTTCCCTGTGAAACTCCTGAGCTACCTGGTCCCAGACTAGCCAGGGATAATCTCCTGAAGTGTTTTTCCATGGCATTTAGGAAACAGGTTCCCAAGTGGAGCATTTTATTGATCTGATATTCTGATAAAACCCATCCAGATTTGAAATTCCAAGTGGAGAAAAGAACTCCATCCACTGCAGCTGAATGAATGTGAAGCCTTCAACCTGGCAACAGTTTGGGTTGGTTTTCCTCCTGTCCCCCCACCCCTGCCGCAGCCCCCAGCCCCAGGAAGGCATGTGGCTCACACACACACACCCAGACACACACACAGAGCTTGTTCTGTTGGGAAATTTACAGTTTGCCTTTGGGAGTGACCATCCATTACAGTTCAGTGCAGCTGTTCACATGAAGACAGCTTTAAACTCTTGCAGAGCCTGCTGGCACACATCTGTGGGTGTCTCTCCCTCCACCCTTTGCTCAATCCCTTGGAGCTGGAGGGAAGTGCTGCCACCTCCTCCACCCTTGGGGGTCACGAGGGCTCTGACACATCCCACCCTCACACCCACTGCTGTGGTCACTTTGCCCTTGTGCCAGTTCACTCATCAACACAATGTCATGTCCCCAAACCCTCCTTGCTGACCCAGGCAAGGGTCTGCCTCTCCTTATGAAACATTTGTGTATTTTATGAGGTTTACTGTGAAATAACAGTTTCCTCTTTCTCTGCTCTGATTTCATCCATTTCTGGATCAGCTATTGTGTAAAGTGTTGAGTTGGAATTAACTTCACTCTCAAGCTTCCAGCTCAGGATCTGTCTTCCTCTGTGTGTCCAGTGCAAGGACATTCAAACAGCCCTGTGCCATTTCCCCCCCATCACTCACCTTCTATCCCTGCATTAAGTTACAACCCTTCCTTAGCCTGTTTTGGTGGGCCTTGGGTGCCTAAGTCACCAGATGGTACAAACATTCTAAGAGGACACATGAGCATCTGTGTTCTCCAGGAATAACCTTGTGTCCATGGAGTCATTCCTCCACCCCATAACTGCAGGAGGAAGGGGGAGACCTAAAGAAGGGAAAGCTCTTCCTACACTGTAATTTTGCCAGAACCAAATTGTTGACATGGCAGTGAGTTTCCTATGTTGTTCTCACCCTGCCTGGGGGACAGGACACCCTCCCATAGGAGTGCTGAGATTGCTGTGGTGCCATGGCAAGCAGACTTGGGCAGCACAAGATTGCTTTTAATGCCTGGACAACCCTCCCTCCTCCCCAGGGCAGTAAGGGAATTCAGAGTTAAGGCTCTGGGAGGGTTCTGAAGTCAGGAATTTCACCAGCAAATCTCCTGTTTCTATTGGCAGTTTTCTGTGTTGGTACATGAGTGGCCCAGAGGCCATTTGGGTTGCTGTGGTTTTTGAGAGACAGCACAAGGAGTATCTCTCTCCTGAAGGCAGAGGGTTTGGGTGGCTCTGAGCAATGTGCACAGCCCATGGGAGAACCCCTGAGGTCGTGCTCAGCTCCACACTTTGGGCAGCACAAGGCCAAGTGAGAGAACAGCTCATGACTAGAGGGATAAGAGTGAAGAGATGACCAAAGTGCTGATGAAAAACATTTTCAATGCAGTCAGAGCAATGTGATAGATGAGCAGCTTGGGACTGGAAGCCTGAGTGTGAGGCTGTGTTTGCCTGTGGGAGTGCCTTTCCCAGAGCCATGACAGTCTGAATGACCAGTGAGAGCCAGTGGCTCCCCTTGAACCTAAAGAGGTGTCTGTGGGAGCCGTGACCCCTCTCTTTTAAACCTGCTTCAGCTAATGTGCATCCACCTGCATGCAGACATGGTGTTGAGGCCCCTATGGATGGATCCCAGGAGCAGGGAACAGCAGGGATAACCCTCCCACATGATGTCAAGTCTCAAACCTTTCCTGCACATCCTACTTCCAGTGTTGCCTCTGCAGAGAGCTGAGCCTCTGATGGCTGGTGAGGAAGCATTGGTGTGAGAAGGTGGCAAGGGCAGAGGTAGTATAGCCCACTGAGAGCTGTCAGGATCCCAGAGTGGGAAAAAAATGGACACCATATAGCCAAGAGCTATACATGTAAAGCAATCCAGTCATTTCCAGCCAGAGGCTTTTCCCCAGCTGTTGGTTTCCAATAGAGTATTATGATCAGTAATTGATACTCTCAGATGTCTCGGTGCAATCCCCAGAGAAGTATGGCCAGGGCAATATATTTTTTTCCCAACTCACTGGAAAATTGAGCCCCAGCTGGGGCTAATAAGTGCTTTCATTAAAATACTGATCTTAATCCAAAGCTGGGAATAATATCTCCTCTGTGCTGCAGCTCTCCTCAGCTCTGCCATGGGCTGTGCTTCTGAACAAGATAGGAAAGGAGGATAAATAGACACTTCTCACCCCAGCATCATAATTGCATCAATGTTAGGTCCCAATGAGGACAATTTTAATTGCACCAGTGGAATGTGTTGTTTCTTTCATGCAACAAACTCTTTCCAGTGATGGACATGGGGCAGATGGTCATTGTATCCCTCCATCCTCCTCTTGGATCCATCCTGCTTCACTGCCCAGGGATGGTCTTCATCAGGAAGAAGATGGGGAGCAGGAGTCTGGGTGCTGTGTGCATGCCAAGATGTGTGTTGGACTGCAAGGTAGAGGCAAAACCATTCCATGATTTCAACCCAAGTGTTCATTTTGTCCTTCCACTTCTTCATTTTCTTCTGGCCAGCACAGATTTTTAGCAATATTTACTCATCCAGAGCTTCTCAGTGAGGTGATTTGCAAACCACATCTTGGAAGGTCAAAGGGTTTTCCCTCACTCTCACACTACCTTCATGCAAGGGAAGAGGAGTGATCTCCCCTTTTTTTCTAGGAGAAAGGCCTGTACTTCTCTGGTTCAGCAAGGAAATGTGAATGACTGTCTTGTTTCATGTTTCTTTGACACTGTTCTGTTTCCAAGGCTGGGTATGAGTTTTGTTCAAGAGCAGATCATAAGGCACATCTTGCTAAGCATTCATGTTTGGCAAGGTGTCAAGTATAGCACGGGACATCACTCCTCTCCCTCACTTCTCTCCTCCCATTATTCCTGTTATCCCTCTGTTAAACCTTTGATTTGAAGCTGGTTCTATCTCTGCCTACATCTTTGGCACTTTGCACCAGAGGCCACAGATGGGAATGCTCTGTGAGAAGCCTCAGATGTCATGAGAAGAGAGAATCTTGAGTTGTCCTGCAAGTAAGACCAGCTGGAAATCCCAGAAGAGTCTCCTGCATGTGCAGCAGGTTTAAAACCTCTGAAGCTGATGGTTAGTGGAGGATGAACTGCTGAGACTCAATGCTGGAAGAGGACACATATCCTGGTGCTCCTGTGAGGAATGTTCCAGGCATGGAGTGCTCTGATGTTTGAGGTGCATTATGAGGAGCAGCTCAACTGTAAGATGATTCCCTGAAATGGACCCTCTTTTTTCATCCATTCTCCCTCAGTGTCCACCTTCATGGTTGTTTTTTCTTGTGAGGGGAAAAGGGCATGGCAGGTAGCTCAGTTAGAAAGGGAAGTGCACAAACCCTGAGAAATCTTCAGATACCTCTGAGAACATGTGCTCAGTTGCTCTCTGAGGAGTTATACAGCTCTGGGGAAGACTTTTAACTCCTTTAATGAATGGCAGCTCTGTGATTTATTCTTTTTCCTTCTGAATCTAGGATGTCCTCTTTGAACATCAGCACCAGTTCACACTCGCTGGGGCTGTAAAAGTGAAGGGCCAAGATTTGAGTTTCCCTGAAAGAAAATGACACATTATTTCTTAACAACAACTTCATTGACAACACTCTTAACTAGTGCTTGATCCATTTTTTTTTAATCCTTTTGCTTTGTGACGTTTCATTCAGTCTTAACTGTAAGGATATGACATCTTGTGTGCAGGTTTTGACTGTCCTGTGGCTCTATGGAGTTGGCAGCACTTGATGTTTTAGCACTGAACCCTCACAAAATCAGTGAATTTTGACCTACACTGGTTATTTTCAGGTGAGATAAAGGTAATACTTGTCTGAAAGACAATAATAGAACTGTGGTTAAAATTGAAGCATCAGGGATGTGTCATGTGGATTTTTGAAACCAAGTGGAAAATACAGAGATTTTGCAGCACATCTAAAGTGTTGCGCTTAATCAAAACTAAAGTTGGGAGTTGGGTTTAGACATCACAGCTGGAAATTAGTGTCTTGAATTGCTCTCAGAGACAGATTTGCCTGCAGAGCTTTGTAGAACTGCTGCTCCTGCTTCCAGGACTTCCCTGAACTCCAACCACTGCCCCCAGGTCTGGCATCATAACATCCCTCTAGCTTACAGCATCCTATCCAGATGTTTATCGTCCTGCTTAAAACTCTGCCTGCACATTTACCTTTGCCTCTAGCATCACCTTGCATTTAGTCTGTAGTGTCTTCAGGGCAGGAACTGCTTTGTTTGGTTTTCGTGGAGCACCTGACTCTTCTAAACCTGCTCTGCAATGCTGCAATGCTGCAACACCACTCTGCAGTTAGCTAAGTCCTCTTTGGGAGGGTATGGGATGTCTCCTGTTACCATTACAGGGTACCCTGCAGTGAGTAGCCACAGCACACCTCAGCTGCCAGCTGAAATCCCATTTCCCAAGCAGCCCAAGGAGGACAAGCCACTCATTTAGATTGCATGTAACCCTTTCTAAGCAAGGAGGCTGAGAATAGCAGAGAGAGGGGTTGGCAGACTCCCCTGTGGGTTAAGAAGGAGCTATTTGTTCTCATAATTACTTGTCTAGGAGAGGGGTCTGTTTGACAGTGCTTTCCTGCAAAGCATCATGTTTGCCCTGAAGCCAAATAAAACCTTGGTGTAAACTCCTGCCCCAAGAGAAGAAAAGGCAACTCAGAGGGAGTTTCTGTGAATAAAAAGGCTGTAACCATTTCAAAGCATCTCTTGTGCATCAAGAGACTGTGATCCCTAATATCTCAGATGCCTAAAAGGCTCTTTAATATCCAGAAATAGGCACAGACATGGTTTTCCTTCCCCTTCACTCAAGCTCTGTGTGTGTCAGACCCTTCTCCCACCTCACTCCACTGCCCACCCCGTGGGTTCCTGACCTATTTCAAGAGATGCCAGTGCTGAAAAACTGTGTTCCTTTCCCTTGGCAGAGCAGGCAGGAGCTGCCTGGGGGTAGCTGGAGGGATCAGGCACTCTCCATTTGGCCTTTCCCACAAGTGCAGTGCTGGGCTGGCTGGGACAGCTTGGGCAGAGTGGCTAATGCTTGGCTGGTAATTGTGGCTTCTGGGTTTTGTGTTACCCACTGCCTAATCCTGTGCAATCGTCTCAGGTTTCCAAAGCTTAGCTCAAGCCAGACTGGCCATATTCCCACTCCCTTCAGGCTGTGATGATGACATTTGGCTTTTGCATGGGATATGGGAAGGGGCATTTCGCCACAGACCTGACCTCTGCCAGACCTCTGGGCACGGCATCTGCAAAAGTGAGGGTTGGGCAAGCAACTCTTGGTTTCAGAGGTTTTCTTTTGTTCTTGCATCAACTTGCATCTCTTTACCATCATTTCCAGTAACAAATGCACCTAATTAATGGGTAAAAGGATTATTGCCCTCTGTGGTTTATGGTGGGAACAGCTCAGCTGTGTCCCACAGGCTTTGTCATGCTCAAGGCTGAGGGAAATGAGCTCTGTGGGTGGAATGGGACAGGTCTGTGTCTTTGGAGCAGGCAGACCCAAGTTCTTGGTGAGGGACTGCTGTGAAACTGTAGCTGTGGAAATGCAGGAAGGAAAAGAGCATCCTGAGCTCTCTGAAGTTACAGTGGCTCTAGATGGGATTGCAGACAGCTTTGTGTGGGAAAATTCTGCATCTATGACTTGAAGACACACAGGGAGCAGGTGCACAGCTTGGGCAAAGAGGAATTAGTGGCTGAAGAAAACCCCTGAACACTGAGAGATGATTTTTTCAGTTTTTCAGCCTCTTTCTTGCTTCTCCTGATGTTTCCTATGGAAAGGAAGTTTCTCCCTTTGCCTGTGCAGCTCTCTGAACCAAGGCCAGCACAGCACATGCACATGAGATGCCTCTAGTTGTCCTACCTGCACAGAGGCTCTTCAAAGCCTGCAGTGCTCTGCAGACCTGATGGAAAGATGCCTGGTGACCTGATACTTGTCTCAAGCTGATATAACTACTGCTTTCCTTGGCTTCTGGGAAATGCTTGGTGGAAAAATAACAACTGGGCCAAATCCTGTTCTTTTACATCAAGGTAATCAAAGTGGTCACTTCACTGGCTGCTTCAGCATAAGCTATTTCCTCTCTGAAGAAGCCAGTTAGACCTTCAGTTTGTCTCCTCTTTGAAGAGCAAATGGGTTGGTGGCTCAATGTCCAGATAAAACACCTTCAAATTAAAGCTGGGCATAGACTTCTGAGGATATTTGGCTGAATAAGACTTCATCATGTGCCAAAATGAGAGCAACCCTTAGCAATTCACTCAGAGATGTGTGGGGAGGACAATGTAAAGGTAATTAAATGATAGGCCTCAAACTGATAGAAAAATGTTAAGGACCTCTGAAGAATGTTTCATGTAAACATTAAAAGTTTACACATTTTGGCTACTGACTGTTGTACAAAGCTGATAAAATTCACTCAGTTTATCAGCTGAACTGTTTCTACAATCTTTGAATCAACTTTTCTGTTTAGATTTGAGAGGTTTTGTCACTGGGAAGTTGTAAACTGTTTATTTTCATGCCAAAAGTTTTGGTTCCCTTAAGAATGAGTTTGCCCCTTTCCTCCAGGAAAGGGTATAATTTCTCCTACTGAAGAAGTGATTAGTTTACCATACTGGTTTGGTTACAGGATTGTGTTTTCAGATACTAACATAAGATATTTGTGCCTCAGTTTCCTTGTCTGTGTGTTAGCTTTCCCTGCTGCATATAGACAGAGATGGATAGTGTTGGTGTAGGTGCTTAGCTCTCCTAAAGTGCTTTAGGATTCATTGATGGATCATTCCTTCTGAGCTGGAAGTAACCCTGAGCACATCTTGTGTTTCACTCCCTTTTTCATAAGAGGGTGATATGCTTTTTCTTAGCTTCATATAGGACTCTGAAAAGGTCCTGAATTTACACCACTCTGCCTCTGACTAGAGACCTCTAATGTAACCCATTAGCACCTCCAGGCTGGAAGAAAGACTAGAGTTGTTCTTTAATATTACCTTGGTAAGTTTGCTGTGTGGCTGAGCCTAGTCTCTAGTCTGTAAGGAAACCTTGCTTGTATGGAGTCCCCATTTTTGAGTGAGGTCTGTGCTTCAAAGCCCACAGTTAATCAGGTTCAGAAGCTGCATCTGGGGAGCATCCCATCCTTTCACAGCTAAGGTGTGCTCAGTGGCTCAGCTTCAGGTCCTTATGCCACTGAAACCCTTCAAGGACATGTTTCTTTCACCCCAGTGGATGCTATGAATAGGATCAGTCTGTTCTGATGAAATTTGGCCCTTTGTCAAGATGAATACAATAAAGAAGGTTGGAAGATTTTGGAGGGAGATTTTCCACTGTGCTGGGCACAGATGGTGGCTTGTTCCAGTAAGGAGACAGATAGGATGAAGAGATGGGGTGGGTGGTTCATCACCAAGGTGCTGCTCTCATTTATAGAAGAGTTTACAGTCTCAGGCTAAAAGAAAGACTAGAGTTGTTCTTTAATCTTATACTGACAGATTTGCAGTGTGGCTGAGCCTAGTCTCTGGGCTCTGAGGAAACCCTGCTTGTATGGAGCCCCCATTTTTGAGTGATGTGTGGCTTTAAAACCCACACTTAATCACAGTTTTAGATGCTCCACCTGGAGAGCATCCCAGCCTTTAAGAGTTAGGGTGTGCCACATCAGTAGTGGGGCTTCAGGTCCTTTGGTCACTGAAACCCTTCAAAGACATGTTTCCTTCACCCCAATGGATGCTATGAATAGGATCTGTCTATTCTAATGAAATTTGGCCTTTTGTCAAGATGAATACAATAAAGGAGGTTGGAAGATTTTTGAGGGAGATTTTTCCACTGTGCTGGCCACAGATGGTGGCTTGCTCTAGTGAGGAGACAGACAGGATGAAGAGGTGGGATGAGTGGTTCATCACCAAGTTGTGGCTCATTCACAGAAGAGTGAAAGAGATTCACCATCCCTTTTTGGGGTGACCACACTCACTCTTCTTGTCTTTTTGGGGACTGGTCCTTGAAAGCCCCTCTTGCTTTGTGTGGCTGTGGTCAGATATCCAGCAGGGATGAGCTGGGTTTCTGTGCTGCTTTGTTTGCCCCGTTGAGCTGAGAGCCGAGTGCCGCGACCGCTGGAGCAGCCGAGCTGGCAGGAAATGCCCAGACAGCCCATGAACAGCAGCTTAATGCCTGTGCAGGTACGGTATGTATTTATAGCTGAATGCATGGTCTGTGTGTGTGCACATGTGTTCCTGGGAAAGTTTTTCAGTGAGTGGATAATGCAGCTCGATTACATCCCAGTCTGGAGCAACAGCCTCGCGAAGGAATTGGGAATCTGTAAAGAATCCACCGAAGGGAAAAAACACCATTTGGTTTCCTTCGCCTGAGGGACACCCATCAATATCTCTTTCTGTTAATATCAGAGGGTTAAAGGCTTGGCAATGCTCTCAGCCACCAGATGCAGGCAGAGTTCAGATGCAGGCAGAGTTTTCATGTGAAAGGCAATTTCATTGCTGTTGGGTTAAAGCTCCAATTTTGCCTGATGCAGCAAGTTCCTTACAGCAGCAAAAAAGAGATTGGTGTGCAGATTGCTGCCTTTTCCCTTTGTATGTGTCCTGTGGGTGAACTGCCCTCTTGTTTTGTCTGCATCAAGATGGATTTTGTTAGGATTCACACCCCACTTGGCATCACATGAAATCTTGGGCTCCCTGAAGGGAGAGAATGGAGCTTTGGTGTTTGTGCTGCAGCTCTGGACTTCATGGTCACTGTGTTGGAGGAACTGGAAGAGAAGTTCCTAAGTGAAGCTTCATTTCACACATGGTGCAGGAGAAGGTGTCCTTACTCAGCTGAGTAAGGATCACAGTTTTAAATAAGTAAGCTCAGTTGAGTTCTTTCCTGCATCAGGCTTAGAAACAACCTTAGCAGTGCTGAATCCCATTTCTTTCTCTAATCTATCTTGAATGATAAATCACATTTTCTGCTTGACAAAGGACAGAGCAGATTCCCCAGAGCCAGTAACAGAGCAGATGTCTTCAGAGCCCCACTGTGCTATGCAACTTTACCTCTTAAAATCTGAAGCCACTTACCTAAGGTTGCACAGTAACTTTGGCTTCATGCTCAGTGACTGAAATGCCCCTGATTGCAGTGGTGGTTGTATTCCCATCTCCTCAGTGAGGAATTTCCTCTGGTGCTTCTCAGTTCATTAGCTGCTGGTGTCTGACACCACCAGCCCCTGCCAGCTGCCCCCAGCCCAGGTACAGCTGGGGACACCTGGTTGGTGCAGACCCCCTGCTCCTCGGGGGCTTTGCAGCCCGACCACAGACATCTGCTCTGAGCTGAGAGTTGGCACCAGAATGGTTTGGCCTTGGAAGGAATATATTTAGTTTGTACAGCTTTTCTGTAATGAAGCTTCGGATGGAGAAGCCCAACAATCTATTTAGTCTAGGAACAGCAGAGCATGCCAGTGCTTCTGGAAGAGCCCCCTTAGTGCAGCTGGTTATTTGGAGAATACTTTCCTATAGGAAGGAAAAAAAAAGATACTTTATTCCTTGCTCTTGTTCATCCTTGCTCCACAGCACTAGGTCACTGTAAATTTATGTGGCTTGGCCAAGTGTTTCAGGGTGGGGAGGGAGAACAAAACCTTTTGGTTCTGAGGAAACAAAGATATTTTCATCTAGGAAAAAGCTCTTCAGGATAATTTCTGTTCTTCCCAACAGTATCTGCTGCAAAAAATCAGCGTTATTGCCTTGTGCCAGTCATGGCTAAACTCAAGTGCACACAGCTCTAGGCTTTGCTTTTACAGAGTAAGGTTCAGCCAACTGGTTCTGATAGCAGAGCAAAGATTGACTTGTTGGGATCAAGTGTGAGGAGGAAAAGCATTTGTGTGCCCTTTAATAAGGAAAAACACAGGTGTGACTGTTGTCTGAGTGAACCTGATGATAGGAATGTACTCGTGTCAGGATGCTAGAACCAAAGCAAGGTGGATGTGGGATGTCTCATCAGACTGGGGAGGACCAGACCATGGGTACTCCAAGGAGTTGGAGCCTCCATCCTCTCTCATGAGCCCAGAGCAAATCTCCCAGGATTGATGAAGTCCCAGTCCCATGTTATCTGCCCTCTCCCAAAGAAACCACTGATGTAGCAGAGCAAAGGTGGGATAAGACACCAAGGAAGGTGTCTGAACTGGAAGGAGGGACTGGAGAACAGAAGCTCCTTGAATGGGGGAACACAGAGCCAGAGGGGAGGGACCTTCAGGAGAAGGAGCCAGAGTGAATATTTCCTGAATGTAAACTTTTGCAAAGGGTTTTTGTGATAAGCTTCACTTATTTCATGTCTCTGAGAAGGAGAATTGTCATCTTGGGAATTTTCCAAGGCTCCTGTGTCCTGAAGACAGGCAGGGTATGGCTGTCCTGCCAGGATGGGTGTGTGCCCTGAGGACAGGGTGCTGGCCAGACCCCACAGGGTACCTCGAGGCTGACTATGTTTGGATTTTCTCAATTCAGAGAGCTCAGAGCACAAGTGCCTGGCTTGGAAACTTGACTTTGTGGGGTGGTGAACATCCAAGAGAGGCTGTGACCCACCACAGGCTCTGACACTTCATTGAAACCCATTAGACACAGTATGAGGGGCTCATCCTCTGCAGAGGAGCAGAGTTGGAGGGCAGAAGCAGCTTTGCACTGGGCAGGGCTGTGCTGCCTCCAGAGGGGTAGCATGGGGCTCAGATGGGCATGGCTGGTGTTCCTGGGATGAGGCTGGGCTGTGGGGAGCAGGCAGTGCCTGCCTGTGCTTGGTTTGGCTCTGATGTCTCCTGGTTTGGGTCGCATTATCCATGACATGTTAACTGTAAAAATGTGGAAAGAGAACTCAAAGTACCAAGCAGGCAGCACACAGCATCTAGTGGGCTCATGTGTGTGTTCCTGCTTCCCCTCAGAGTATAAATGACCCTTTAGGAAAGAACCTCCTGTTTGGTATAAGTTTCTCATTACCTCATAGAGGTCCTTCCTTGTAGGGCCCTTACAGCAGGATTAACTGGCAATGGGTGGCACAGTTCCCTAAGTACATAGTGATCCAGCTCTTCATTCAAAAGGGCACTGGGATGTTGCAGTTGCTTCTTATTTACTGCCAAGTGCCAAAGGGGGGTTGATGTGAGCCTGTGTAAATGCTGTGTCCATCCTGGAATGGATGTTGTGGGCTAAACTGTGGTTTGCCATTTGTTTCCCCCTATTATCTACACAATGCCACATCCCCCCGAGTCACCTCCTTGGGGAAGTTGTTAATTTTCTTTTACTGGGTGGCATCACTTTGGGTTTCAGCATGGGTTTCCTCTGTTCTGGCAACCTCCAAAGCCAGCATGGAGTAAGAGAAGTGGCTTGGGAATCCAGTTGGGATGTACAGTGTGGCAGGATGAATATTTTCTGCGCTCCCAGCAGACAATGGGATGTGCTGGTCTGTGTTGCCAAGGCAGAGAGGAAGCAGCAGCTGACTGTGGTGCTCCAGACATATACCCAGTGCTTTGTGAGCTCTTGTCCTGCCTCTTAGAATCATAGAGTCATGGAATGGTTTGGGTTGGAAGGGACCTGAATGATCATCTAGTTCTAACCCTCTGCCATGAGCAAGGACACCTTCCACTAGCCCAGGTTGCTCCAAGCCCTGTCCAACCTGGCCTGGAACACTTCCAGGGATGAAAGCACTTACATGCTCTCAGTGTCAGGATGAGACCTCTGAGGATGCTGAGACTTTGCTCCACACTTTTTGGACTTATGGAAGCTTAGACTTGAGGCACTTCCCTTTCTTCAAACTACTTTCTGATCTGGGGGTAAGAAGAGCATGGGGAAAGATGAGTCTCCTCCAAGACTTGCAGAGGTTTGGACCATCAGCATTAATTCTCACTGATGTAATGTGGTGACTCTAAGTTTTGCAGAAGGATTGGCAACCATGAGCTCAGCACAGAATAGTCTGGTTTGCTTGCAAGCACAAACAACAGGTTTTAACACAGCTGAAGGGCAGGCAAACATCTGCAGCATGTGCTTGACCTATCCCAGAAGGAATGTTGTGCTTGGCAAAAAGGGTTAATGCTGTAAATGTGTATTTGTGCATGACCCTTATGCATGTAACAGGTGAGGGTCAGTCAGTTGGGATTATTTAAATGGACAGCTAAATGGATACCTTTGGACTAAGCTGAGGGGATTAGCAGAGAGAAAAATAAATGTACATGAGACATGTAAATTCTGGGAAGTCACCCAAATAGGGATGAAAAAGGACCAAATGAAATTCATCAGATGGATGTTTCTGACCTCACCTGCTGCATCTCTCCAGTCATGGGAGAGATACAGAAGTAGTTTTTAAGCTCTTATTTCTCCATCAATTTCTGTACTACCCTATCAGCCCTTATATCAATGTCACCATTTCTAAGCCTTCTCTTTCTGTTTACAATCACAGTCCTAGGCTATTTCTAGGCTAAGAAAAGTGGTGGGGAACATCCTTTAGCAGCACCAAGCTAATAGAACATGTTGGTGCTCATCCTGTAGGTTATTTAATGAGGAATATGGCCTGAATATCTGGTTTCTTGAGGAGTATTGAGCTAGAAGAGTTTTCATTTAGTACCTGTTCCTCTATGACACAAAAAATACAGATTTTAGCTGTGAGCTGTCATTTAAACTCATGTTTTCTTCTGGATAAAATCAGGAGAGTCCTTAAGGGGCTGAAAGTGAGCCATAGAGCTGTAAAAGAAAGAGTGGGAAACAGCCCCTCTGGGTGGGGAAGGCACTGGGAATAGGCCTGTGCACTGCTGAGCTCCTTTAGGGCAAGAAGGGATCCCTTGTATCAGAAAGGGAGAAGGGGAAGCCAGAGGGAAGTGAGTCTAGTTACTGCTAACAGAGTCTCCTTTTGCTGCAGTCAGAGGATCTCATTACAGAGAAAACATCCCTGGCTGTGCTGGGGGTTGTGTTACAGACCAGGGGGACCTCTCTTTTCTGAGCTGGGTTCAGTTTCTATTGGCCCAAGTTCTCAGTTGTCCTGGATAAACCCTTGTCATGAGATGCCCTGGCACTGAGCAGAGCCTCAGGACAGTCATTGGGAGATGAAAGGGTTCTCAAGCCTGTTCAGTGCCTACCTGCAGCGAGATGGAGCTTTGTCTCCCTGCCAGCATGTTGTATTGTGACAGAGGAAGAAAGAGCTTGGTTTTACCCTGCTTTTGAGTGGGATAGACAGTCACACTGAGAGAACCCTAGGGCTCCTAGGTTACTCAGTTTTTTCATGCCAGTGTGTTCCTGAGGAATGGCCTGGGGAGAAGAGCTTTCCTGGAGGGCATGAGAAAGTTGGCCAGCTGTGCCCCATCCCCCTGTCCATCCCATTGCTCCTGTCCCTGCTCCCTCATTCTGGACAGAAACAAGGCTGTTGCATGAAGGAGATTCCTGGATTACATTTCAAGTGTTAAGAATGAAAAAGGCACAACTAATGATGTCTCAAACAGCAGCCAGGGCTACACCCCAGCAGGGACAGGGACTGTGCAGGGCTGAGCACTTGAGGGGAGGAGGAGATCCACAGGGGTCACAAGCCTTGTATGGGTTTGTGGCCATTCAGAGCACAAGCTGCAGACATCTCTGCCTCCTGAGGATCAAGCACTGACTTGTTTCTTTCTAAGACTGACCAAAAAAACCCCAATCCTCATGTTTTCATTCAAGAACAGAGAGGAGGAGGGCAGATATTCATGGCTGCTGCTGCTCCTGTGCCTTTGGGATCTCCCCTGCTTTTTGCTTCTCCCAGCAGCAGTTCCCATGCTTTGTAAACTCTTTCACGTGGATCCATCCTGAAGGCAAACAGCTCCTGGGCAAAGCTACCTAAAGAGGCTTTGGGTGGGAGGAGTTGTCTTTGAGTGCCACAATTCAGTTTCTTCTAAAAACTGGGGAAAAAAAAGAATTTTATTCTGAATCTCACTGCATGTTGTTAGGCTTCTGTTCAACACAGGCCCCTTGTGCCTTTGCAGCTTCAAGTGGTGGATTCCAGGTACAGATCAGATCATTAAATATACTCCCTGATTTTTTTTTTTAGCATTCCTAAAATACAGGCACTATGTCATTGTCAGGAGCCAGTGATTCTCTTCAGTTCTGTGGGCTGAGTGATTACCTGAAAGGTTTTTTTTGGATGGAATTATTTGAGGGAAGGAGAAGCAGCATTACAAAGGATTATAAAGCAGGTATGAGCTTCCTACCCACTGATGTAGGAAGCTGATATGTCATATGTGTGAAAACAAATGAGAACTTAACAAGAGGAGGCTCTAATGATTCAAGAGAAGCTTTGGTTGTTACACAACCAGAAGTCCCAGGACCTTAAAATATTTTAAAGCAACATATTTCCCCCTATTGTTCCAAAAAAATAAGCAAGGTTTTCTTTTTATCATTCAATCCAGAGGCAATCCAGTGCTGTCTTGCAGCTGAAAACTGCACCTTGTGTGTTTTCTGGTCTGAAATAGTTGCACAATTTTCAAGCAAATTGAGAGAAAGGAAATAAAATGCTGAGATTATGTGTTTTTTAAAAGAAACATTATTCCATGGTTGTGTGCAGAGTCTTTGCACTTAATGATTTGTTGACATCCTTGAGACATGTGAGGTCCAAGAAATAAGGTATTGAGGCTTTGTGATGGGTTAAGGTGGTATAAACTTTCCCCAGTGGAAAGGGCAGTCCTGAGATTCCTGTCCAAACCTCCTAATATGAGTGAAAAAGTGTATAGATAAAGTGTATTTATGCCCTTGCACACCATCCCTGTAAGGGGATGGAGCAGCACTGTCGTGGCAGCACACAGAGAAGGGATGTGACACTTTTCTTGCAGGATAATGATAACTTTTGCTTAGAAAAATCCAATCCTGTGAGGTGTGGAGGTGGTGGATCTGTGCTAAGGACCTGTGGGCACTGACACTGCTGCAAGTGAAGGTTCACAGCAGTGCCAGACCTGACACTGAGCAGAGATTGAGGCACATCCCTTGTTTTTGGGTGAAACCCTTGCTCCAGGCACAAGGACTGAGGAGGTCTCACTTCTAGAGGCAGCTGAGTGTGGTGGCTAAGGCTTTCAGCAGTGTGGACCTGCAGACAGCACAGGAAGCTGTGCATTTCTAAGGCATTGCTGGAGGTGCTGACTCCAAGCCCAGGGAGTGATAGGCAAGCATAAGATACTGGTTTTGTGGTGTTGCAAGTCATGTTTAGCTTCTTGGAAAATTTCCCAGCCCACCAGGAGTCACTTGTGACTAACAAACACCCTTTAATCTGTCTTAATCCCCTCTATAATTTTATACCCATTTAGCCTTGTCCAAATCAAAACCTTCAGTTGTTTGAGTCACGATGGATGAGGCTTCACATCTCTGCTGGGAAATAAATATGATAATCCCCTTTTCTAAACAAGCAAGCTGTCCCTTGATGACCCACAGGTCCTTAGCACAGATCTACCACCTCCACACCTCACAGGATTGGATTTTTCTAAGCAAAAGTTAATCATTACTGTGAAAGAAAAGTGTCACATCCCTCCTCTGTGTGCTGCTACATCTCCTTACAGGGATGGTGTGCAAGGGCATAAATAAACTTTATCTATACACTTTTTTACCCTTTAACTCATCTTAGGAGGTTTGGACAGGGGTCTCAAACTTCTCAAGTGAGGGAACACCAGCTCTGACACCAGATGCACTGCTGATGCCCTGAATCAACCATGAAACCTCCAGTGAGGAGAGACACCAACACTTCCCCACCCAGCTCATGCCCTTGGGCTGGTTGCAGTGCAGGGAGAATGTGTGAGCCAAGTGTAGAAGAGGACAAACAATCCCTGATCTCCAGTGGTGTAAATGTGAGCACTTCTTGTGCATTCCTGATGGTGTGTTGGGAAATGCTTGTGAAAACAGAACCCTCCAGAGGTGCACTGGGTGTGGGCTGTGATGTCTGTAGGATCTGGCATTGTCAGCAAGCTGTAAAACATCCCTGAGAGTTTGCTAGCAGCTGCTCCCACTTTAGAAGCACCCCCATGGCACAGGGGAAAGTACAGCATGTATTCTTCACCTGATGCTCTGCAGTGCTCCAGTGGTGAACAGTGTCAACAGTGGGAAGACCAAAGCTGGTCTGAGGCTTTGGGGGGATCTTCAGAGTGATAGGGACAAGAACTGGCCTGACCAAGGTATAAAGGGCATTACTGGGTAGAGTTGGTGCTGCTTTTAGGATGTATCTTTTGCTTGGGCAAACTCCAAGTGTGGTGTCTGTGTTAGACCTCACAGAAGTCTATGGATGGACTAATAATACGTCCAGAAGCTAATGACAACGTTTCAGGTCTTGGAGAAGGGTAGGACAACATATGTGGGACATTTTGCAGTGAGGGTTGTGCCATGCTTTTGTGGGACAGGACTGTGTGATCCCAAGCTGAGCTTGCATGAACCTGCAGAGAAGCTGAGCCCATTTTTCCTTCTCTATGAAAAATACCAAGAAAAGCTGGAGGAGAAGTCCCTGGTATTGTGTTTCCTGAACACCACAGAGCTGCAGGCTTGGAGGGAAAGGAGTGAAACCAGCTGTGGCTGCAGGTGCTCAGCAGGAGTAGCTGAGCACTGGATGGGAGCAGCAGTGTCCATGTAGAGCACAGGAGCTGTTGCAGATACTTATCAGTATCAGCTTAGCTATTCCCAAATCATGGCCACAATGGACATTCAAGATAGCTGAGCTGTTTGAGCTGGTCTCCAGGGAGAACTCACTGCTGCACATTTCCATATTATTTGCCTTGATCATCCAGCAGAACAAACAGCATTGGATGGGCAAAGGGAAGGTTTGGTTTACTGGTTTATTTTATAATAGAGACAATGGATTTCAGACCTCAAAAAGGTAATTTTTAAAGCATTTTTTTTTGCCCTCTCTAAATGTTCCTTTTCACAGAAGTTCACGAATTTCAAGGAAAAATAGAAATACAACTGGAAAATATTTGTTTTTCTAGGAACTTTCACAGAGAAGAACTGAAGTTGTTTTGTTGGAGGTTTTACTTATTAGCAGCTTCAGCAAACAAGGCAAATAATGGGATTTTTTGCTGTTTTCCTCATGTTTTGGTTCTGAAATGTTAGACTTAATTTTGTTTGTCATCTCTGTTAGTGATGGAGAAGAGATGGGCAAGCAGCACAATAACTTGACTCCAGCCAGTACTGAACTGAGAGAGGCACTGCAGAGGGTGATGAAGAGACAGATGTGGTGGGAGAAGACAAAATCAATCTGCAAGGGTGAGAAGAGTAAGGTGAACTAAAAAATATGGATATGCTGTAAAAAAAAGAAAACAAAGAGAAGAAAAAATAGGGCAAGAATCATCCTAACTTGAAAACTTGTGGCTCAGGGAGGCAGAACTCCTCAGAAAGCATGAAGAGGTCTAGGAATGACAGTGTGAACTTGTTCTACAGCTTTTTGGCTGAAGGCACAGGCATGAAGTGCTGTACAAAAGCAAAGGAGCTGCAGGCTACACTTGTGGATGACACTACAGACATGGCTCTGCAGCTCTGCCTGTGAACCTCAGCTATGAATGCAGCTTGTCTCTAAGCCACTGCACTCAGTGTGTGCAGCAGAGTATTGGTCACAGTCTGGACACAGCCCTTGGCTGAAGGGTTTGAAAGGGAAGCAGTTAAAGCGGAAGAAGCTGCTTCAGATGTGTGTCTGGAAGGCTGAAATCTAATACTGCCCTAATCTCTCACATCCCCAGCACAGTGTCTGGGCTGGCTCTGGGGCTGTGTGCCGTGCTGGACAGCCATCTAGAGGTGTGGGATGTGGGAAAGGAGAAGAGTTTTGGGTTGCTCAGGATACAGGGAGGGTAGGAAGGGGAGCATCAGGAGATGGTGCTGAGCAGGGAAACAGGAGCAGCTGCTGCCAGTGGTGAAGCTCAACAAAAGTGTCAACAGTGGGAAGACCAAAGCTGGTCTGAGGCTTTGGGGGCTCTTTGGAGTGATAGGGACAAGACTTGGCCTGACCAAGGTATAAAGGGCATTACCGGGTAGAGCTGGTGCTGCTTTTAGGCTGTGTCTTGCTTCGGCAAACTCCAAGTGTGGTGTACCTGTTAGACCTCACAGGAGTCTATGGATGGACTAATAATACATTCAGAAGCTAATGACAGTGTTTCAGGTCTTGGAGAAGGATAGGACAACTTATGTGGGACATTTTTCAAAGTTTACTAGCTGGCAGAAATGCTTCAAAACAAGAAAACTTACTCTGGATGTGAGTCCTGGGACTCACTGAGTCTCCACAAGGTTTTGCTCTTCTTTCTTGATGAGACCTTCAGTAATCCCTCCCAGAGTGTGGCTTTGGTGTTAGAGCTTTTCCTCTTTGCAAACCACAGATGTTTGGGAAGTGTGAAAGAGTAATGCAAACTCTAGGAATTATTGTCATCCATCTGAAGGGCCAAATTAGTGCTGACAAATCCAGTCAGACTTGGGGTCTCCTAGTGCCATGTGTTGCAGAGTTTGCAGATAATTTGGGATTGGAGCCACCTCGATCTCAGGGTTGTTCTGGGGCTGGTGTAATCCCAAGAGTACACTGGGGGTGCTGCTGGTGCTCCCAGTTGCCAGGGGACTCGAGAGTGATCTGGCAGCAGAGAAATGCCAAGAGGCACCAAGCACAACCCCAACCTCTGCAACATGAGTCAGTAGCTTTTCCCCCTTACTTTATGATTAAGACATTTGAAGTCAAATTTGAAGTCTCTAATTCTTAATCCTTAATTTTGGGGATTTCTTTTCCTTCAAAAAAGACCTTTGTGATATTATGTATTTTTTCAAGATTCACCTTTTTTTTTTTTTTTTTACTTGGTTTAAAAATGCTTTAGCTGCAAGCACAAAATCAGGAAATGACCTGGGGTCAGGGTAGTTTTGTGTCCTATTAATGAGCTGAGCATTTTGCCTTCTCAGTGCTATAAGATTTCCATGAGATAACTGGCTGCTGAGTCAAGGCTGAACATCATCTGCAGATCATCAAACCTGTCAGTCCAGTGCTGCTCTGTGCGGAAGGAACTGGTGACTGGTGGGGAGGTGTTAACGGATGGGTGAGAGATGGTTGTCCCTGCTTAAAGAGGGAATTTGGAGGGGCAGTGACTTTTTGGGTAGATGACATGGTCAAATGAGCACATAATGTCCACAGCAAGGTGCAGCCTCAGTCACATATTAATCCCATGGACACGAGGTATGCGTCAGTGCTGGTCTTTATGCAGACACCACAAATTTCCATGGAAGTAGCTGAGGGGCACAAACAAGGCACGTGCTGGAATAACTCCATGAGGTGGAGAGGCTCCAGGAGCAGGCACAGTAGTGCCCCTGCAGCAATGGCAAAGCCCCAGGTGGTCAATCAGTTACTGGTAGTAACAAAGTAGGGTCAGGATTCAGAGTGTTGTCATGGACCTCAAATGAGCCTCCAGCATAGAAGAGAATCAAGGAGTCATCAAGGTTGGAAGAGACCTTTAAATTCATCAAGTCCAACCATTAACCTCTTACTGCAGGTCCAGATGCCTCTTATACACCTCCAGGGATGGTGACTCCACCACCTCCCTGGGCAATTCCTTATTCCAGTGCCTGAACATCCTCATAGTGAAGAAACTTTTTCTAAAATCTAATCTGAATCTCCCCTGTCTCAGCTTACAGCAGACCAAGTGTTGCCTAAAGACATCCACCAGCTTCCAAATCCTCTCTCTAATGCAGAACTTGGTTAACATCTGGGTCTGAGGATCAGCTGGTTGGCACTGCTGTGGATGCTCTCAGCTGAGGGGAGACCTCATCACTGTATACAACTTGGTCATGAAAGGAACTGGAGGGGCAGCACTGACTTCTCTCTGTGAGCAGTGACAGGACCTGAGGGAATGGTCTAAAGTTGTATCAGAAGAGGGTTAGGTTGGATATTAGGTACAGGTCCTTCCCCCAGAGGGGTTTGGGCCCTGGAACAGCAGTGGTCACAGCCCCAAGGCTGACAGAGCTCAAGGAGTGTTTGGCCAATGCTCCCAGGCACAGGGTGGGATTGTTGGGGTGTCCTGGGCAGGGACAAGAGTTGGACTGATGATCCTCAAGGATTCGCTTCCACCTCTGATTATTCTGTGATTCTGTGTGAACTCTTAGAAAACACAGCAAAGCTGACACAACTTCCCCAAAAGAGCCACAATTACAGAAGTTCTCCCCTGGCTTGGAGAGCAACTGTGTGTCCTTCCCTTTGCAGTACTCCTGGCATTGAAGGTTGTGAGCTGAAGCAGACGTAGACGTGCCCCCAAGCATGCAGGGTTGGAGTTAATAGAGGAACTAAATTTCAGGGGCGTTCTCTTAGTCCCTGCTCTATTCAGGACTCTGTTTAATCACTGACTTCCAGTGATTTATAGAGGGTTGGTTAAATGTTCGTTAAAGTCAATGGGAGCCTTTTGATGTCAGGAGCCTTCAGTTAGCCCCACAGTCTGCCCATTCTTGTAGCATCTGGGGATGTGGCAAGGGGAAAGCATGAATGATAAAGCAGGCAGTGAAAGTCAGGGAGGGCTGAAAGGGAGAAGCCTTTTCTGGAACAAAAGCTTGGCTCAAAGGTACAATGTTTCTCAGAGCTCTGAAATGCACAAACTGTTGCTTTCTTGTTTGGCTTTTCAATGTTGGGTTTTGTTTCCCAAGGGACAGTCTGTGCTCACGGCTGGTAGGACTTCTGAGTCCCATGGGTTGGGGGGGTTGGAGGAATGACTTCATTAGCATTTATTTAGATGTCTGCCTTAGGAAGCAGCTCTGATTGACGTGCTCATTGTCAGGCGTTCCAAATGACTCCACGGCTCTACTTATCTCCATTATGCCATTCAGTTCTGAGCAACTGTGATGGTTTGAGGTGTGTGTTGGGGCTGGGTTTAACCTTCAGAGCATTCTTTAGACCTTCATTCTGACCAAGTCAACCTTTGGGTAAGGTCGTCACTGCTTGTCTTGTATTAAAAGTTCATAGAATCATAGAGTTTAGGGGTTGGAATGGAGCTTAGAGACATCCAGCCCCAACCCCCTGCCCTGGGCAGGGACACCTCCCACCAGAGCAGGTTGCTCAAGGCTTCAGCCAACCTGGCTTTGCAGA
>NW_008658702.1:47348-63509 GCF_000695815.1 Acanthisitta chloris
CCAACCTGGCTTTGAACACTGCCAGGGTTGGGGCAGCCACAGCCTCCCTGGGCAACCTGTGCCAGTGTCTCACCACCCTCACAGGAGAAACTTCTTGGTATCTAACCTAAACTTCTCCTCCTTCAATCTGAATCCATTACTCCTTGACTTTCCACTGCAGTTCCTAACCAAGAGTCCCTCTGTAGCTTCTCTGGAGCCCCTTCAGCCCTTGGCAGGTTGTTCTGAGGTCTCCACACAACCTTCTCTACTCCAGGCTGAACAGCCCCAACTTCCTCAGCCTGTCCTCATAGGGAAGGTGCTCCAGTCCTCCTGTCAACTTTGTGTTTTCCTCTGGACTTGCTCCAACAGTTTCATATCCTTCTGATGCTGAAGGCACCAGAACTGTGTGCAGTATTCCAGGTGGGTCTCAGGAGAGCAGAGTAGAGGGGGAGAATCACCTCCCTTGACCTGCCTGGGTTCATGTTAACTTGGTTAACATCAGGATCTGGGGATCAGCTGGTTGGCACTGCAGTGGGATGCTCTCAGCTGAGGGGAGACCTCATCACTGTACACAACTTCCTTATGAAAGGAAGTGGAATGTCAATACTGACCTCTTCTCTCTGTGAGCAGTGACAGGACCTGAGGGAAGTTGGGGTGATGGATGCAGAGAGTGTAAAATTGTTCCCCCAAGTGAAGCTGGAGGTGGAATCACAACAGAGATCCTGACTCCATCCTCAGTGTTGAGTCTGTGCTTTTCTCTTGTATCCTTCTGGCCCAATGAGCAGTTTCTAGATGCCACGTGGGCTAAACAAGCCAGATCAAACAACTGCTGGCTGACACTCACATTATTGAAGGCCAAAAAAATTACTTTTCCATCAGCAACATGTGGATGTTTGGATCATCTACTACAGCTCAGTAACAGCCACTTGGAGACGTGTCCCTGCGCAGTGGACTCTGGGGACACAGACCAGGCATCTGTGAAATGTGTGTCATTTAGGGGCAAAGCCCATTCAAGGGTGATGTTTTTCCAGGCCTATTGCAGCATCTGCAAAAACTTTGAGGGTTTTTCACCTCTGAGTTGCTAAAGCCTGAAAAAAACTAGTCTTTTTTTTCCCCCCATGCTGCTGTTTAAATAATAGCAGTAATAATCCTATATCTTTCTTGACATTCAAGACCCTTTGGTTATTAAAAATCATCCCCTGCTTGAAAAGAGTAGATGGAAAGAAAATAAACTTGAAAGGCATTTTCCTGCACAAAAGGTTTTTTGCCTTTCCTAGTACCAGTCAGCTCTGGATTTCACCTTTTGTAGTCAGCAGAGTTAGAACACACAAGGATAACAGATACGGGAGATCAACTCCTTACTGCCATGAGTTTTGGTCTTAGGAACAACCTCCCTGTTTCATGTTCCTCCCCTTGCAGGATGCTGAAGAGGATGTTAAGGGGTCTCTCTGCTCCCAGAGGTGTTTGGGCTTCCATGAGGGATGGAGCAAATCCCACCAACGCAGTCTGATTCTGCCAAATGCCTTTGGCCAGCCTGGATTTCTGAGGCTATCAGGGTTATTGGCTGTTTAGCACCTTGCAAGTCTGGAGCCCATGTGGGGTGTTGGCTGAAAAAGATGCTGTGGAAAAGGGAAAACATATTGTGTTTGTGAAAATTTAATTTCTCACAACATCCTATGTGGCTGTTAGTGGAAATTAGTGCAGGATTAGTACCTAGAGAGGCAAAGAGGAGAAAGCAAAAGGATAAGAAACACCTTACATTAGCCACATGTAGCACAGACTGTTTCACAGGGGATGGGACAGCTGAAAATTCCTCCTCTTTCCTGTTGCTGGATCAGATTCCTTCGGTAGAAAGAGGGCAGGGTGCCCCGGGGAAATATCTCCATAGCCCGAGGCCCCCTCTGACATCAGGTCAAATATTCTGGGTCACATAGCTGAAGGCTGCAAGAGGAAACTTAATATTACAATGGATCAAGTGCTTCTGGCACATGGAGCTGATGTGTTCATGCCCTGACAGACTCGGTGCACTCAGCAGATGCCCAGGGAGAACAGAGAGGGTTCAGCCATGGACGAGCACAGAGCTCGAGTGGGAATGTGGAGCTGATGGATGAATAAACCTGAGCCACACTTAGGTCAGCACTGGTGCTCACCCAGTGCCAATGGAAGGACAGTGGTGGTGGCAGATGAAACTCAGCTGGGGTGGAAGTGGGACAGAGGAATAATGTTGTGGATTGGGGAATAATCTGCTCTATATGGAGCAAGGAAAAAAAGCCTGGGAAGAAAAGTGAACCTTAATATGCCCACAAAGAATAAGCACCACTTTCATCTTGTCCAATGCCAGAGTCTAAAATTAAAGCCTATTAAATGTCAAGGTCCAGAGAGGGAAAGAATTAAATGTTGCACATATTTAAATGTCTGACAGGCAATACAGGGAAGAGACTGATCCTGCACCTGCACCCACTTGACATTCTCAAGTGGGCTGTCCCCTCTTCCAGAAAAACAAAGCCCAGTGAGTTTCCTCCAAACTCCATTTTCAAAGCTTCAGTCACTTTAAATAAATTTCTGCTTCAGATGTCCAAACAAGCTCCAGTTCCTACCATCTCTTTGCAGTAAAAATAACTTATCCTCTGACATCTGGGAAAGGTGAAGGTGTTAGCAAGTACTGAGCTGTCATAGTGGCTGTCATCCTTTTATTTCTGACTGTTTCAAGTCCCAGTAGTTAGATTTTGTTCTTTTTATGCTTATTACCATCTTCTGCTAGGAATGAGAGTGTGGCTGATGTGTTCCCATGCCCTGCAGAAGTGTCACATAATGTTTTACAAACATATTCTCTGCCTGCAGCCCAAAGCACATTCCAGGCTGAACTCTTTCGCATCTTGAAAGCTCAAAGCACTGTGTGGAAAAGTAAGATTGAACAGTGAAACCCAAAGCATTTTTTCCTGCAGAATTGCTAGTTCACCTAATAAAATGCTCAGAATTCCTAGAACTCTTAAGACCTTCTGAAACTTTATTGCCACTTAGGTTTGCCTCTGATTTTTTTTTTGTGTAAATAAAATCCAGATCTTCAGGATGATATGGTGTCAGAAGGATTAACTTGTGTTGCTTTGCAGAGAGAGTGCTGGTGGGAAGTGCTGGATGTGAGCAGAGTGAATCCTAGAATCCCAGGTAGATACCCTGAGTTGGAAGGAACCCATAAAGATCAACAAAGTCCAATTCTTGGCCCTGCACAGGACACCCCAAGAATCACCCCAGGGACCTCCTAGGGCTCAAACAAAATGCTGCTGTGGCATGGGCAGCTCCAATCTTTTCATTTTCTCTCTCTTCCTCCTCATATTCCTCAGACATTTTCCTGAAGAACCTTGTTTAGGGGTATCTGTGCCCATTCACACTCTCTTTGCTCTGCTGAAATGGATAAAAGGCTCTTCAGTTATTTCTGATTAAAGTCTTCAAGGTCTTGACCAATTCTTTGCTATGTATCAGCTGCTTTTCAGTGAGAGCACTTTAATTACTATTATGAGCCAGTATCTTGTAAACTTGTTTCTCTTGGAACCCTTTTGCAGTCCCCAAGAAGATTATTTCCATGCCTTTATTTCTCTTGGATGGGCTGTCACATTGCAACTGCCCTGGGTTAATGCTTGCAGAAGTCTGAACTGCTGGTTTGGCTGGGAGGATTCTCCATTGATCACCTTCCAGTAACTCCCAGTGCCTCGGTGTCCTGCAGGCTGGTTGGTATCTCTGCCTCTGCTTCAGTTCAATTTCATTAGCTTCCCTTTGATTTCCCTCTTTGCAGTCAAGTCAAAAGTTCTCACAGAGGTAAGGGATCACATACATATTACATCTACAGAAATTACAAATTATTCATCACAGCTAGATTCAAAGGCAGCTCTGGCATCTGTCCGACTGCTGCTCTGAGCTGCTCCCTTCAAGATCCTGAAACCTCCAGAGTAAAACTGTTCTGGTTGGGAGAGGTTTTTTTTTTTAGGCATAACAGAAGGAACTGAGCTTGAGAAGGACAGACTGGGACATTGTAATCTGTTCTGATCAGACCAATGTCTGACAGTTAATCATCATCTCACAAATGCTTCTGATAGTGAGGTGACTGAAAATCAAAAAAAACCCCAGATTTGTCCTTAGACCTGGAATAATCCTGGTCAGGAAACCCTTCAGGGCCATGTTGCTTTATTATGAGCTTGGAAGATTTCCCTGAGTTTGGGATAGTGAGAACTCTCAAATGTCTGTTCACTGGGGATCAGCAAATTGCAAAGGGACCTGGTATTTAATTGAAAACATACCCAAATGCACAATTCCCTGAATATCTTGTGTCTGCAACACTGGCCAAGAAATCAATTGCCTCTTTATAGAGATGCTTTCCACATAGGCTTTGATGTGCTCCCTGTGCTGGTACAGCCTTCCCAGCCTTTGCCCCCAAGGATACCATGATGTGGAGATGATTCTTCCACATGTGGCAGAACTTTATTTGTGTGCTTCCTTGGTTTTCATGGCCAAATTCCTACTATAAATTCATAGATTGTTAAGGGGTTGGATGGACCTTAGAGATCATCTAGTCCCAACCCCTGGGCAGGGACACCTCCCACAATAACTTGCTATAACTTACTTCAGGCAGCTCTGCAGAGCAGTGAGGCTTTGGGAGGGATGTGTGACCCCCCCTGGGATCTGCATGGCAGCCCCAGTGCTGCCCATGAAACCCTGATAGCAAACCTTGATACAAACCCTCCAAAAATTAGCTTAATTGACAGCAACTAGGGTGAGGTTTACCCACCAAACTCCCACTTTTCCTTCTGGTTTTTTTTTTGTGGAGGAGACTGATTTCCCAAAACACATAAAACTTGATTTGAGTGCCAGCAAGTCTCCTAACCAGATAAATGCTTTCCTTCCCAACCCAAAAAGCACTGCATTTTGTAGGCAAGCTGTTCTTTGGGATAACCAATCCCATTTCAACCCCTCGTCCCCAGCATCCCCACGACGTGAGCAGTCCCGAATAGCAGCGTCTTGGGGATGGACTTGAATGGTGGGTTGAGAAACTGTGATTTTATATTCCCTAAAAAAAAAAAAGAGAAAGCCTTAAATACTGCCTGGGGTTGTCTTTTTGCTCCAACTCCCTTTCCCTGTGTTGCTGCCCTGATCCCAGCTGGGAGCTGCAGCCTCAGCCCTGTAAGTCGGCAGTGGCGGCCCAGGGCTGGGAGGTGAGGGGGGGTCACTCTGGGCTGACCAGGGTGTGCTGTTGTCACAGCAACCCCTTCCCAAGCCCCCCAGACCCCTGGGGCTCCCTGACAGCCAACGGGGCTGGGAATGCCGCTGTAAATCTGTTGGAGATGGAGTGACATCTCGACTGTTCCCGTGCCCTCCTGGTACCCTCTGGTACTTCAGAGAATTGGCACTGGGATTAGTCCTAGAGAAAAAGGGGAGTGAAATCTGTCCCCTAACAAGTCACTGAGGGTGAACTGCTGCTGGACAACCCCCACCTCTTAACCTTCATGACATCCCTAGAAGGAGTGGGTGGGATGTTTGGGGGATCAGTGTCAGCCCCAGGGACCTGCCAATTCTGCATGCTCGAGCTAGAGATGGAACTGTCAGGTATCACCTTCAGGTATCACCCTCAGGTACCACCTGTGAGGCTAACAGCTCCCAAATTCCATATTTCCACACCATTTTTTGAAAGATGGGCTTTGGCATCAGGTTATGGCTACATCCAGGCTGTCCTGTAGGATGTGGAGATTCAGGCAGGGTTGGAGATAGCCTGACAGCCTTTCTTGTAGGTGAAGCTTTTAACCTGGGAGGAGGTTGGGGTGGGAGGGAATGGCCCAGGTGTGCCCTGGGTGCAGGTGAGCTCAGTTGCTCTGCTAAGCCCCTGCAGCTGGGGCTGAGTCAGATGGGGAGCACAGTGTGTGCCAGAGCCTGGGGTGAGAGGAGTGGATGGTTCTCCAGAGCACGGTAAGGTTGTGCTGGACTTTATTTGGCTTTCCTTGAAAGGTCTTATGTTGGTTGGGTGCATTTTGCAATGTCTTGCATTTGTAGCATGCTTTTTTTTCTACTTGGAGAAGTCACTGAGTGAAGGTTTGGAGCTCAGGCTGGTGTTGGAGGACACCAGCTCAGGGGGTGGTGTTGGTGACCTCTGAGGCTGGTTGACTTGGTCAAAGCAGACCTGGTTTTGCTATGTTGGAGATAACTACCTGGAGAACTCAGTCTTAGCAGGAGAAGCTGGAGAGGGGATGATGAATGTGTTGGTGTCCCACAGGGAATGCTGTGGGGGAAGAGTTACAGCTGCATTTCCTTTTTTTGCTGTGGTTTGTGCTGCCCCTTGTAGGAGATGTGAAATTTCATGACTGTGCCCTGAAACAGGATTATTTTATCTTCCTTTTGCAGAGTTGCAATGAAATATGAAGCTCATGGTAATGGTTTTCTATTTCTGTTACAAATCCCTTCCCGAGTGAATATATTTACTGTATGAAGTTGCCTGAAATTCCCAAAGGCCCCAACTCTGTAAAGTAAACTGCAGCCACCTGTCCTTATGTGAATTCTTTGTAGGGCCAAGACCTGAACTGGTTTGGGAATTTTCTATTTTTCTGAGTGAACAGGTATCTGTTACAGAGACACTGGTGCAAAAGGCACTGATTTCTTGGAGAGTCAGTGAGATGCAATCAGTGAAACATGAGGTCCTCACACCCCTTCAGTCTGGGCAGGTGGGGTGGACTTGTTGCATTTTGCTGTGGTGCTTTTCCTGGGGCTTGTCCCAGTGCTGGAGGGAATTTTTGGTGGAGGCAGCTCACAGCCTGATGGCTGAGGGAGCACATTCCTCTGTGCCGTGGCTCTGATGGTGTCTAGACGAGCGTTGGTTACTGCCCAGTCATGTTTCTCAGGCTGACTCGGCACTGGTGTGGGCTCAGCACTTTGAGTCATAATGCAAGAACTGAAGCTATGGTTTGAATCACAAAAATGCAAGAACTGAAGCTATGGCTCTGATAGAACCTCATGGCACAACCCCCTGGGGCCACAGGCACTACTGCTGCTCCTTTAGCCTCAACCTTGTTCACACCAACCAGTGAATTACAGGTTTGGGTAGGTCAGGATTTAGTTTCACATCCTAGATCTGTGATTTTGTCCTTGATAACTTGGGCTGTTCATTTTTCTCCCCTAATCCTCACTGCTATTTGTTTCCTATTACTGAACCTTTTGGAAATGAGGATCTGCTGTGTGATTTGCATTAGACAAGTACAGTCAGAGTTCATGGAAACACTTGGTGAGAGCTGTTTCCACACCTTGCTGAGCTGATTCACTCAGGAGTCAGCAAAGGCTCTGGAGTGCTCTTTCTGCTTGAGGTTTATTACAGAGGCATCGAGACAGAAATGCAGCAATAGTTTATCTCCCTCTTACGGTTAAATCCTGAACAGCCACGCTGGGAAAGGCAGGGAAGGAGCAGAGAGGGAGTCCCTGCACAACCACCTCGGTGCTTGTGGATGATGCTCACAAGCAGTAACTCCCCTCTCTTTAAGGAAACTGGTAAAATATACTTTCACTGCAGTATGAGCAGCAAAATACCTGTGAAGGAGTTTAACTGCTCCAGTCCCTTGTGAGTTTGAACTGGGAGCTGGTTACAAATGTAATTATAGCATGGCTTGGGTTGGAAGGGACCTTAAAGATGCTATTAGATAATGGCAGTTTTGATTCTGTTTCTTTTGGTGTACTCTGCTTGAGTCAGTGTCTGACTTGCCAAGGGACTAGACACTGGTCAATAAAACAACTGAGGAGGGCAGAGAACTGGCTGGACTCAAGTGTTTGTTCACTGAGTTCCTTTCTCCATGGCACTTAGCTGCATGATCACCTGATGTGGGATGTGTCTTGAGCTGATTGTGTTGAATTATGCTGTGGTATCAAGCCTGAACCAAATGATTCCCTTAAAAACCTTCTCTGCACTTGCAAAAGGGCTGGAAGAATGCATGTGCCCAAAATCCATGCTCAGGTGAGACTGGTCTTGCTGAGATGCTCAGCAGCTGTGGCTGCCTTGCTCTGTTTGCAATGTGTTTCAGGTTGAATCACAAGCATCATTTCTGGAGCTGTTATCACAGAACAGCTCCATAGTGAGTGTCTTGGGGATTTTTTTTAAATGTAAGACTTGCAAGAGAAGTTACAAAAAATAATTAGGAATATTAATACTTTATAGTAAGAATCACTTTTGCCTCAAGAATGTGTTATAAACACATTATTCATCACTTAACTCCTGATCAGAACATGTAATGAAGTTTATCTTGGACTGAAATATGTATGTCTGTAAAAATAACTTGGATTGCTTTGTGTGTTTGGTGATGTGCATTACATGTACATTTGTCAAGAATAATGGGGAAAGGCAATGGAATTCTGCCCTGTTTTTCTAACATGACAGCATTTGGGACACTGTTGAAGGAGCAGATACCAGGAGTGTTGTAAGGCTGCAGTCCAGAGCTTGGTGTGAAGGGAAAATAGATGGTGGGAAAGTAAGAAAGGTTCTGCAGTGCTGCAAGTGATGCTTGAACTGAGATGCTGGCGTAACATGAGAACTGCTGCTTGAATTCCTGAGTGTCTTAGGCCTGTCTGCCTGACCAGACTCCTCAGACTGTTTAGCACATCCAGCACAGCAAAACCAGACTCATACACTAACTTCAGTCCAACATTTTGCTACAGGGAACAGTTTGACTTCTACAGTGGGTGCACATTTGTCCTTTTGTTCTGGTGTGAAGATTTCTGTACTATCGCTGAGTTATTAAGGCTGGAATCCTGGTTCTATTAGTCCACAGGGACACGTGTGTATTATCAAAGGGCACTGCCTAAAATATTGGCCTTGGTGGGTTTTGTCACTGTCCCATCATGTCAGGTGTGTTTCTAAAGCTTCTTACTTCCAAGACTGATCCAAAGCAAGGACTTCAGAGCCCAAACATGAAAGACTCTGACCCCACAGATGGATTGGCTGTCTCAGCTCAGTAGGTGCTTCAGATCTGATCTGGAAGTTCCCAGAGTCACTGCAGTCATGCACTGAGCACAGGCTGAGCCCCACCAAAGGCACAGCAGTGACAGTGCTCAGGGGTTAGCACAGCACCACAGCCAAGAGAACAATGGGGAAACCTTTTAAAAGCCACGACAGCTGAGTCTATTCTCCTTCACTCTTGTGTTTAAAGCACTTGTGAGGTAGGAAATACAGGTTGAGATTCCTTTTCACTGCTGTAAATCCAGCTCTACTTACTATTTAATCTGTCCCTGCTCCCTAACTACTAGTATTGTAATTCACAATTTGGCTAAGCACAGTCAGAATCCTTTTCACTTGCTCTTTTGACTCTTGTACCATTTTTTCCCCTCCATAAATGGCTCAGTTTCAAACAAGTGGTCGAGACACTCTAATAGAAGGTAAAAGATCTTTTTCTGCCAAGAGTTGCCCTTAAGGCTCTGAGGGAAAACATCTACTCCTGATTTGGAGAGCAGTCTTTAACCACCAAATCAACATGCACGAGAGAGCCCTTTACTCACACAGTCCTTACACATCTTATATGGAAAGAAATACTAATAACCATCTTATTTCATGATAAGAACCGACCCCACATGGTTAAACCAGCACTAACCTATGAACTGTGTTAGGTCACACTTGCACTAGGCTTCCAGTAATCAGGACTCCTGGATTGAAGTAGTTTTTCCTTAAGAAAAAAGGTTCTGAGGAAGGCAGGACTCAAGAGATGCTTTTTGAAGTGTTTTATTGCAAAAAGGTGTGGACATTTGCTGGCAGAAGAGTTGATCACATTCTCTGTTTGACTGTCATCCAGAGGACACTGCATGCATTCAAGCTGAAAGCATAGGACAGTTTCCACTAGGCACCTGAGAAATTTCACAGGAAAGGAAAAGTCTTTCAAGCTAAGAGACAAGTTTCAAACTGATCACCTGCTTTGGTGCCCTTTTGCTTCCCAGTTACCTAGGAAATAAGAATTAAATCAGCTATAGCCATAACCAATTGTGTTCCTGTGATGCAACAACAGTTATCAAGACAATTGATCTTGAAGCTTTATGTCCAGTTTTGAAGAGGAAATCTTTCCTAAAGCAGGCAGTGAGTTACACCTGACCTGGCACCTCCTGCTCGATGCTGTGTTATGCAGCAGAGGTGCATGACACCTCCTCTCACCTGCCTTATAGCAAAGGAACTCTCTTACTTGGTCTCTAAGAGAACATCCCACCCCCAAACCCTCTTTCCTTTTTTTTCCTGCTCCTAATATCTCAAACCACTTCCCTACTCCCTCCAGACAATCCCTTTTCCTTCCCACCCCCCTCACCCAAAGGCATAACTAATGAATACATGCTGCTCTGTAGTGCAGTTCATAGCACAGGTATCTTCACACTTTGGCTGTCTCTCTGCACACAGAGCTCCAGGGGCACCTGAATTTCACCACTTCAGTGCCTTCCCACAGGTCTGATAAAGGTTAATCATCTTTGGCAGAACAACAGTCCTGCACCAAAGGGAACAAGTGATCCATTGCCAATCTAATAGGGCATGTTGCAACTGCAGCTGCTCAGGATCAGGAACTCACTGCAAGGAAAAAAAGAGAGTTTAAAGGGTGTAAAAGTACCTTCATGACTTGCTGCATTTGGATAGATTAGGACATATTAACAGCTGCACTTTGCTGTGGGTTATAATGGACTTTTCAACCACTTGAACCAGATAAATGCAAAGATCTGGAGCATTAGAGCTGCAAGTCACAGGTAAGTAACTCAGGATGATACTACAACCCTTAAAACTTTGACTATTAAGCTCAAAATCATGCTAGTTGCCCTAATAATTCCAAGCATAAGAACAGCTGCTGCAAGTTAGTTATTCCTCCTTAATAAATCAGCTGTAGATCACAAGGAAAACCTTTGCTTTCAGAAAGCTCTGGCAGATGGAACAATCCACAATTAACTTCCTTTCATGCACTGTGGTTTTAAGTTCCCCAGCAAAGCTGCAGGTAGAAATTTTCCATCAAGATAGTGAGTGGGTCCTCAGGAAAGCAATATTCCAATCGAAGTTTAGATCCAGGCCCTCAGCAGAGATGGGCACATAGGCATTTGTGCTAAGACAGAGTAGCAATTATGCCCCCCTGAGGCCCCTGGAGTTATTTTAATCACAAAAGCCAGAATGAACTTGTTTGCAACAAAGGCACCCTCAGTGCTTTCAGCTGGAAAGATACAGGTTGCTCTATTTAAACCAGTCGATTTGGAATGAGGAGTTACTCCCTCCCAGAGAGTTCCCCTTCCTCTAGCAGTGACTATTTTGGTCGCTAACAATTCAACACTCCAGTGTATGTTCTCATTTCAATGCTAAAGCACAATAACTTGTCACCACTCTACTCTCACCTGTATTGCAGTAAAGGATATATATTTTTAATCCATTTGATATAGTTCTGAAGGTTCTCCAGCCAATTCCATGTCAATCACTGCTGGATATGCTTTTTTTTTCATTCTGGATATGCTTTACTGGAATAAAAGGCCTTTTGGCCTGATCCAAAATCAGCACTGGCAGAGCCCACAGTGTTCCTTGATAGCTGTTCTACATCATACCTAGGTCTTCAGTGCTGGTGTATTTTTAGCAGACACTTCAGTGGAAGCAGCTCAGATGACTGTGTGACATTGACAACTCACTGCTGATCAAAGTGTCCTCCCTGTCAAGCCAGAGAGAAGCAATGTCTCCTCTATCTGGCATTATACAAGTCACAGGGATGAGGTACATGAAAAATATAAGTAGTAAGTGCAGAGATACAAGACCTTTAGGAGGCATCCTGGGATGGCGCAGGAGGATCCTTGTTCTCAGGCTCTGGAGGAGGAGCTGGCACACTTTCCTCTTTCTTTTGGGCAGCCAAAAATTCATGAATTGCCCTCTCTATCTGGGGCCTGAAGATGTGGTTTAGTTTTGGATCCACCACCTGAGAAATAATTCTGTCCACTCCAGCTTCCAGCATTCCTGACCTTGAACAAAGACAAAGAAGTCATTCAGCTCCTCTGAAAAACTTCTCCCCAATCTCCTCCAGGAATTCTCCAGAGCCCTCCTGTCAACTGCAATTAGCATTAACATGGTGAGAACTGCAGCCTACTCAGTAGATCCTTAACAGGGAGTTGTTTCAATCACCTATTTCCCCCTCACCCCCTCTCACTGCTCCCTACAGAATTAACAACTAACATCTGGTCTCCCAGGTACTTAAATGACACCTTGGACAGGAGCCACTTTTACCAGGGCTCATGTGGAGATGAGGTCAATATGAAAGCAAACAAACATATTTGGGCACAAACAAGAGCAACAAGCTATTCTGAGGAGGAGGGCAGGTGAGAGCACAGGCCTTTTTTTGGCTGGCTGGAGGGAGAAGAGCCCTGTCCCCTAATAACAGCACTGTCACTAGCTCCTTGGAGCTGCTAGTCTAGACAGATGGGTATTAATTACAAACACAAGCCACCTAGCACACAGCAAAGCTGCTGGGCTGAACACTGGCCATTCAAGTGACTTATTACTTCAGGGGCTGCGTCAGACTCTTGGACTGTGGGGCACAGGCTGTCTAGAAGGCTTAAGTCATGTCTGCAAGGGAGCAGGGACAGGAAATGGAGATGGTGCTTGGCACTGGGAACAGGAGCCACAGGACCAGGGAGGCTGTGAATGTGGAGAGTGAGTGGGTGTAACCTCCAGGTAACACCATACTGTTCCGTGTGCTTGCAGCAAAGGGCAGACACAGATGGGCACCCTCAGGGCTCAGCCCTGCAGCTCCAGGAGGGACAGGGACTCTCCAAACTCCCCAATACTCTGCTCTTTACCCTCATGGTCTGCTTGAAGAGCACTTTGCATTCTTCTCATCACCAGCTCTCTGATGGAACAGTTTTCAACTGTCCTCTTGATTCTAGTGGTAGAGTAACATGGAATAAGAGCATTGAGGCAAACATGTCTCAAGGACTCCAAGACAAGGAAATTTTTTCTTCCAGTGGACACCCCTTCACTAATGACAGGTTAAACAAACTAATGTGATATGCTCTTGATTTATAGGTTCTAACACGTGCTCCTGAAAACGGTTTGTTCTGTGTGCCAAACATTGTTAGCTTTTCCTGTAAGCAAAAACACCATGATCCAAGTTCCCAACTGTGTCTCTCCCCACAATTTTTGCTATACAGTTACTTTCCATCAAACAAGCTAAAGCTCATACTTAACACTGGCATGAGGCAGCAACAACCTAAATCTCTAAACAGCAGAGTTTAAACTGGCTTTCCTTGATTTCATGCTGGAAATCAATCATAAAATCATGGAACGGTTTGGGTTGGGAGGACCTTACAGACCATCCAGTCCCACCCCTGCCATGGGCAGGGACACCTTCCCCTAGCCCAGGTTGCTCCAAGCCCCATCCAACCTGGCCTGGAACACTCCCAGGGATGGAGCAGCCACAGCTTCTCTGGACAATCTGTGCCAGTGTCTCAGCACCTTCACAGGGAAGAATTTCTTCCTAATATCCAATCTAAACCTTCCCTCTGTCAGTTGAATCCATTCTCCTTTGTCCTGTCCCTCCACACCCTTGTAAATAGTCTCTCTCCATCTTTCCTGTAGCTCCTTCAGGTACTGGAAGGCTGCAATTAGTCACCCCAAAGCTTCTCTTTTCCAGGCTGAACAATCCAAATTCTCTCAGCCCTTTCTCGTAGCAGAGGTTCTCCATCCCTCTAATCATCCTGGTGGCCCTCAGTGTGGTCTCTTTTAAGCAGAGACCAGGCTGGTTCAGTGTCTTTGCTGCCTGCTTGTGGTTGAAGTCTATACACAGAAGCTTTGGGGTCATTGGGATTCTTTCTTTAAAGAATCTTTAAAGCCTTTAAAGGCTCTTCTCTTTTCTGAAGATAAAGATCAAGGTTGTTCAGCTCAGTACATCAGGCTCAGTCTTGGCTATTTCACAGAATTATAAAGGTTGGAATAGACCTCTGACACCGTCAAGTCCGACCTGTGACCCATCACCACCTTGTCAGCTAGAGCAGAGCACTGACTGCCACATCCAGTTGTTCCTTGAACACCTCCAGGGATGGTGACTCCACCTCCCTGGGCAGCACATTTCATTGTCTAAATCTGCAGCAATAATTTGGCTGGAAAGCAAACACAGATCATTCACTACTCAGAATACCAACTTCAGGTGCATTTTGGGGGGAGTTTAGGCTGTATCCACTATTGTAATGAGCAGAGCATGACAGAAAGTGTTGTGAAAATCTCAACTGTGCAAATTCTCCCTTGCCTTAGGTGCTATTTGCCTCATCCCACAGCATCCGTGTTACTGTACAGACTTCGTTTCTCACTTACTGAATGACACTCTGCCTGAGCCCATTCCTTAGCTGGTTTTTGTTCATGGCTGGATTCCACTCTTGTTTGTCCAGGTGGGTCGACACAAAGTTGTCAACTTTCTGCCTCAGATTTTGATAGGCTGGCTAAAAAGAGATAAAAATAAATCCAGTTAAACACCTAAAATACCTCAAAACAATCCCCTGCCAGAGCCCTTCACAGTACATCTGCTGACACACACAGCCTGCTCTGTTGTCTGCATTCTCCCTGCTTCCACTTCCTGAACAAAGATAATTCTGTTTTACCTGGGAACACAACTGGTGATTGCACTGAACAGTCAGTGTGGGGTTAGAATAATTTAAATAGCTGCACAGATTGGGTTTTAAATTGTTGCCTGCTCATACTATTGCTTAGGGACATACAAACTGTGTAGACAGGAGAGGTTTAAGCAGAGTTCTTGTGTCTGGAAAGTGGCTGAGTAATATTGTCACTAGCAAAGAGCTTTGAGTATTTGGTTCTGTGACACTATCAGAGAAGATAACAAGAATATGGAAGAAGATCACTATTTGAGTTTTATCAGAGGAAACTTAATGCCATTGAACAGGAATTTAACCAGCAAATCCATATAAATGCAAAGGACCATCCACATCCTGGATGCAAGGAAAGGACAAGAGGGTAATGTTTATATTTCAGAGTTTGTTGTGCATATGGGATGTTGGACTGGGAACAGAGGTACAGTGTCTGTCCTGGGCAGCAGTGACAAAGCTGCTCTGACCTGTGGCTGTCTGATAGCTTCAGGAATGGTTTTGGGCTCAGGATGATGATTCCAGGTCTCAGGACAGGACTTTTGCTTAAGAGTAATAGTTCTGGGAGAGCAAAACACCAAGTGTTTAATTTTGACAGAGAAACAGTGAACAAATCAACATCAGTATGACAACAGGTGCTCAGGAGTTCATGTTGTGGCTGAGACAAAATGAATGTCAAACAATAGTTTGAGAACATCCACTCAAGAAACGAAAGTCAGATGGTTGATTGGAAAATATGATTTTGAAAAACTGGTAAGAGTTGTGGGTAAGGGGTGGAGCATCTCCCCTATGAGAACAGGCTGAGAGAGTTGGGGCTGTTCAGCCTGGAGAAGAGAAGGTTGTGTTCCAGGATCTGAAGAAGTTTTTCCTGTGAGGGTGGTGAGACACTGGCACAGGTTGCCCAGGGAGGCTGTGGCTGCCCCAACCCTGGCAGTGTTCAAAGCCAGGTTGGATGAAGCCTTGATCAACCTGCTCTGGTGGGAGGTGTCCCTGCCCAGGGCAGGGGGTTGGAGCTGGATGCTCTCTATGTTCCATTCCAACCCCTAAAATTCTCTGATTCTGTAAGTCCAACCTGTGACCTAACACCACTGTGTCAAGTGGACCATGGCACTAAGTGTCATATCCACTCTCTCCATCTCCAGGGATGGTGACTTCACCATCTAAGGGCACTGTTCTTATGGCAAACTCTTCCTAGTAAGGTTTGGGCTAGGAAATGAAAGGTAGACCCTGTTCCCTGTCCTGTTCCTGCTCTGGGTAATGGATACTGCTCCTTGCAGAGCATCCTGCCCTATTCTTGCCTTAGGGGTGGATACAGCTCCGAGCTAGGATCCCTGTGAAGCATCCTGACCTGCTCCTACCCTGGGGGGTGGCTAGGGATGGATATCACTCTGAGTCAGGATCCCTGTGAAGCATCCTGACCTGCTCCTACCCTGGGGGGCGGCTAGGGATGGATATCGCCCCGAGCCAGGATCCCTGCAGAGCATCCTCACGGATGCAGGTCGCAGCGGGGGCACAAAACCGCAGGGACCTAGCGAGCAGCATCCCAGCGGCTGTTAACCCGCGGGACACGGCGGGAGAGGGCAG
>NW_008658703.1:0-232 GCF_000695815.1 Acanthisitta chloris
TCCCTTTCCATACCCCCAGCCCCCCATTCCCATGCCCCCCCTAATCCCAGGGATCCCCCAGCCCCCACTGCCCCGGGATGGATCTCCATTCCCAGTTCCCTAAGCCTCGGGCACTGGGGATCGAGGTCGCTCTGTCCCAAGCTCTAATCACTCCTAATCCCTTAGCTGCTCTGGGATTTAAGGACTCTGCAGCTGGAGAAGCCCCAGGGGTGCTGCGGGGGTGGGTGGGAGT
>NW_008658703.1:462-780 GCF_000695815.1 Acanthisitta chloris
CCTCCTGGAATGGGATTCCTGGAGCAGCTGTGGCTGTGACATCCTAGGGAGAGTTCCAGGGAGAACTTAGAGCCCCTTCCAGTGCCTAAAGGGGCTCTAAGAGAGCTGGAGAAGGATTTGGGACAAGGGATGGAGGGATAGGACACAGGGAATGGCTCAGATGGGATATTGGGAAGGAATTACTCCCTGGGAGGGTGCTGAGGGGCTGGAAAGCAGCCAGCAAAGAGCTCCAAAGGAAACAGGACACTCCTCCCTTCATCTCCTTGGCTCTTCCAGCTCCAGTCTTGGGTTATTCCTCTTCCCACAGGGATTTCAGGC
>NW_008658703.1:814-21976 GCF_000695815.1 Acanthisitta chloris
AGCTAGGCAGGATCTGTTGCTTCCTTGGGAGCATCTTCCAGCTCAACAGGATCCATCACTTCTCTGGGAGCATCTTCCCACCCACTCCAGGGCTGGAAACAGCAATTGGATCATGTGTAGCAGGACAGGGATGAGGATCAGGAGGTTTCCAGCCCCTCCAGACCCTCAGGGTTGGATCCAGCACTTCAGGAATCCCAAGTTTCCAGGATTCCTTGCCAATCCAAACCTGCTGCACATGGACACGGGGCTGGAAATAGATGTCCATTTTCCCCCTCTCTCCAAGCTGAGCTTCGCTTGGATCAGGATCCACATCCTTCTTCCCTCTCTCCTCCCAAGCAGCAATCCCCAATTCCAAGCTGTGCTGGGAATCTCTGGATGCCTCTGGCTCTTCCCAGGCTGCTGAGAACATTCCCACAACTTGGGGTTTGGAATCGGAGGCAAAGACAACCTGGCAATGTCCTGGTTGGAGTTTGCCATCACATCCCAGTGCTCCAATCCCAGAGGGAAGTGATCCAAAGGCTTCCTGAAGGATCCTGGAGCAGGAAGATCCAATCCAAAGGGTATCCAAGTGCATAGCAGCAATTCCAGGTGGGATCAGAAGGGATGAGGAGGTGTTTGGGTCTCATTTCCAGGATGAGGATGTTGAATGCAGCTGTGGCTTTTCAGGTCACTCCAGAAAATTCCACGGAAATCCCATAATCCATAGAAATTCCAGCTTTTTGTGTTCTTCCTTTCCCTTTCTCCCATCAACCTGTTTCTCTGGGAAGAGGAAACCTTGGCAGAGGAAGGAGCAGCTCCACCACCTCCTCCTGAGCTGCATCCCAACCCCAAAATCCAGGGAATAAGAGGCAAATCCAAGTGTTTCTCCATTTGTTTATTGTCATTCCAAGACTAAACTCCCTGGAGATACAATTATCAATTAACTATTGATTAATCCTGATCCTTCCACCCTTGGGACTCTCAGGATTTACTGGGAATTTATGATTCCTATTTAACTTGGGGCTTGATGAGCCAAGATTTGGGATCCCAACAAATCCCAGGGCTAAACTCCCTCCCTCCCTCATTCCACAAGGACAGGGAAAAATGAGCCAAACTGGAGGGTTGGGATGAGATTTGCCTGAATTTCCTCCACTCCTCTCCCTCCTGCAGTCCAAATATCTCATTTTCCATGCTGGATTGGCCTTTGGGAATGGAATTTGTCCTTAGGAAGCCTCGAAAAAGTGACAATTGGATTTGAGAGTGGAAAGGTGAATGAAGATGGGAAGAGATGGATGGAAAACCCAACCCCAAACCAGGTGGAATTATTGAGGATCCAGGAGTTTTCCTGGCTGTTACAGCTAGAATGGCTGTGCAGGAATCCCTGGAATAGGGAAGTGATAATGGAGAAGGTGCTGAAAAAGGTATTGAAATGTGTGAGAGACAAACCAAAAACTTCACTCCCTCCAAATCCCCCTGGGAACAAACCCCAATCCCCCGTGGCAAATAAACCACACCAAGCTCCCAAAATTCCAAGAGGGTTTTCCAATGAAAATCCAAGAGGGTTTTATTTCACAAGTTGCTAAAATCTAAAGTACAAGAAAAGTCATTTCTCATTATTCCTGGCTTAGAAAATCTCGGGGAGGCTCCGAGGGCTCTTATGGCTTTGCGGATCCGCGGCCGCTCCGGAGCCTCTCCCGGGAAAGGAGGGAGCAGGAGCCCTGGGAATGGGCACAGCCAGGCAGGGCAGGCTCAGGAAAACAGGGAGCCAAGGCTGCTGCTCCCCCTGCAGCATTCCCAGCTCCAGCCTTTGGCCTCAGGGAGCACAAGTCACTGGGGGTTTCCTTCCGCCGCTCCGGGAGACTCCAAGGAATTCCAGAGAGGAATACACAGCCAAGGTGTGGCATGGGATGTGTGTCCAACCCTCCCTCCTTCCTGCCACCATTCCCAACATGCCCCATTCCCAAGAGCTTTCAGGCAATGAGGAATTCCAGAGGAAAAAAAAAAAAATCAGCCAAGGTTTGCTATGGAATTTGTGTCCAACTCTCCTTCCTGTCTCATTCCCAACAGGTCTCAGGGATGAGGAATTCCAGAGGAGGAATATATTACCAAGGTGTGTTCTGGGATTTGTGTCCAACCCTCCCTCCTGTCCCATTTCCAAGAGCTTTCAGGCAATGAGGAATTCCAGAGGAAAAAAAAAAAAATCAGCCAAGGTTTGCTATGGAATTTGTGTCCAACTCTCCTTCCTGCCCCATTCCCAACAACTTTCAGGGACTGTGGAATTCCAGAGGAGGAATCAGCCAAGGTTTGCTATGGAATTTGTGTCCCAACCCTCTTCTCCTGCCTCATTCCCAAGGATTCCCCCGAGGACACACCACCACGATGTGGATGTTGTGTTCATTGGGAATTTTTTTTTGCCTGTTTTGAGGTGTTTTCCCTAGGGAAAAAAAAGGGAATATTTGGATCAGGTTTGGAAAACCATGTGAAGTGTTTTCCAGCTCTTTAGTAGAAACATGGAAGC
Source organism: Acanthisitta chloris (assembly GCF_000695815.1). Lineage (NCBI taxonomy): Eukaryota > Metazoa > Chordata > Aves > Passeriformes > Acanthisittidae > Acanthisitta > Acanthisitta chloris. The sequence goes on from NW_008658703.1 coordinate 3,312, forward strand.
AATGGATAAATCCTTCAAGTTACCTTTAACACTCCAAGAACAACAGGGAAAAACCATGTCAGAACTGCCTGGAATCCCAATTCCACCTGGGATTTGGGTTTTCAGCCTCAATCCATGTTGGATTTTGTGGTTTTCAGCCTCAATCCATGTTGGATTTTCATTTCCAGCCTCCTTCTGTGAAGGATTTTGGGTTTTTCCACCCTCATTCCATGTGGGATCTTCCCTTCTCAACAAACCAAATCTCCCCAATCCCTAAAACAGCTTTTTTGGAGGATTTTAGTTTGAAGCATCTGCAAAACAAATTGGAATTTAACCTTTTTAAGCCTAAACACACAAACCTGTTGTTCCTTTCTCACTTCCAACGTGAAAACATTCCCAAGGATTTTAAGACTTATCTTTTATCCCTGTTGGGCTGAAATTCCCATTTCCAGTGATCCTCTTGGGATCCAAAAAGGTTTTGACATGGTTTTTATAACACCTAAGTTGCTGTTTAACATTTCTGCTCCTCATTCCCTTTATTTTTTTCCTTTTTCCCAGGATCCTCCCAAGTTGTTTCCAGCACTGGGAATTAGCTGTGGAATTGCTTTCCCCAAAAAACCTTTGGGAATTGCATTTGAGGTGTTTGACTTGGGTTTTTTTTGGAACCAAATGAACTTTTCCAAGGATTTAACAGGGATAAACATTGGGATCCATGAGGGGAAAAACATAGGGAGTTCTCCAGGAGAGGAAAAATCTCCCAAAACCAACCTCAAAAATTCCAAACAGGGAAGGAATTCAAACTTTTCCCTCATATCAAGTGCAAAAAGCAAATGCACAACTTGTTCCTCTGCAAAATTCCCAACCCAAACCAACCTGGAATGAATAGAAAACTTCCAAAGTCGACTCAATTCTTCTCCATCCTTTTTTTAGTTCTTTCTATCCAATTGGAAATCAAATTCCCAATGGGAATTCTGCAGCTTTTTTCCAGCCCCAAATCCCAGTTTGCCCAAGGAAGGAATTTCTCTAGGCTGTTTGGGTTGGTCAAATCCCTAAACATGGAGGAAAACAAGGAAAAACAAAAAAAAGAGGGAAAAGGACTCTTTTTTTTTTTTTGTCCCTATGAACTGGTTGGATCCAAGAGGATGATCCTAAGGAATTCTTGGCTTCCAGTTTGGCCCTAATGCTAAGAAAATAGATTCTTGAAGTGTTTTCCCTTCCCTTTTCCTTTATTTATGGACATATAGATTCTGGATAGAGAATCCTGAAAAAAATTCCTCCTTCCAGCACTGATATGCCACACAGGGAGGAGTAAGGCATGGAATTCTGCCCCTTCAATTCAACTGGAATTTGGGAGAAGCCAAAGAGAAGAGGAGAAGAACCAACCCCAAGGCCAAACCTGGACCTGATGCACTTGGGAATCTCCAGCGAAACCATAGGGAAACTTCCCAAGTTTCCTAAAGCTCTATCCAAACCTGGGCTAAAGATGGATAGAGGAGCATGCTTGGGATGCATGGAAGAACACTAAGGGAATCCTGGGGGCAATCCTGCCCTCCAGATGTGCTGGGAAGAGCCAGAATTCCCGGTGGGAAGCAGCAGAGCAGCTCCTGCTCTGTGCTCCCTTCCCTGATTGCATGCAGCTCCTGGAATTCCTTGAGAGCTGGAGTCAAAATTACTCCAAACAATGACAAAAGAAAATCAAAAACCCCTTCCCAAAAGGAAAATAATCCCAAGTAGTTCCACTCTGGAGCCTCTGGGAAGGGAGGGAAGGCCCAAGTGCTCCTCGCTGGGCTCAGTCCCAGCTGAGGGTTTTGTCTAGTCCAACTAACAACAGTTCCAAAGTCTATTCCAAACAGAATCCAAGCAAAGGGAAACACTCTCCTGCAGTGATTCCCACCTCCCAGGCAAGTTTTGGTGGCAGCCATCCCTTAGGAAAACCCAAACTCAATGGGAATTGGGAGGTGTTACATTTCTCACCAGCTCAGCATTCCCCACCAAGGAGCTTGGGGAACACTGGGATGAGCATTCCTGGCTGGAGGAAGGGCAGGGAAGAGGAGCACCCATGAACTTGGCTTGCTAAAATGCCAGAAAGGGCTGGAATTCCTCTCTCTCTCTCTCTCTCTCTAGGAAGGGAACTCCAGGCTGAGGCTCGATCCGACCCCGAAGGCTTTGCCACGGGCAGAGAAGTCTCTGAGTCCTTTGTGCTGGTGACAAAAACTTCCAAACTAAATAAAGCCCAAAAAAAAAAAAAAAAAAAAAGAAAGAAAAAACCCAACCAAAACCCAACAAAACTGCAGGAATTCTTTTTCTCCCTTCCCTGGCAACCTCCAGCAGCCAAAGTTCAGCCCCAGAGCAGCTCCAGTTCAGCCTTTTCCCGTGGGATCACCTCGATGGGATCAGGAGTGGTCGTTTTGCATCCTAGAAAGCCTGGGGCATTATCCAGCTGGGATTAAAGCAGATTCCACTGTGCTGTGGTATAAAAAAAAAAAAAAAAACCAACAAAAAAAAAAAAACCCAACAAAAAGAAGGATGGCAGAAAACCAGGAAAAGTCTTCCCCCTCTGCATTATTTCCACGTGGCAGACTGTGGGATGGAGCGGGGAGGGATCATGTCCAGCAGGTACTCGCGCTGGCGATCCACGGCCGACGACGACTTGTGCACAGCGAGGCTGGGGCTGACGAAGGGCAGAGCTCCACCTGAGGGCACAAGGGACAGGGATGACACAATTATGGGGCACAACACCACTCAGACCACAGCCCTGGCACGGAGTCCCTCGGGAATGTGAGCATTGGATCCAGCTGAGCATGGATGGGCTAACTGGTCAGGCAGCTCCAGGGGGAGATGGATCATAGAATTATTGACTCAAGTAGGGTGGAAAAGAGTTCCAAGATTATCAAGTCCAATCATACTGTGGCAGGGTCATAGAATCAATCAGGTTGGAAGAGTTTCAAGATTATTAAGACCAACACTACTGTGGTAGGGTCATAGACTCAACCAGGTTGGAAAAGAGCTCCAAGATCATCAAGTCCAACCCTACCATGGCAGGGTCATAGAATCAATCAGGTTGGAAAAGAGCTCCAAGATTATCAAGTCCAACCCTACTGTGGCAGGTCATTAAGCCAACTGGGTTGGAAAAGAACTCCAAGATCATCACATCCAACCCTATTGTGGTCACTAGACCATGGCAATAAGTGCCACATCCAGTCTCAGCTTGAAAACCTCCAAGGGCAGAATCACTCCCTGGTCCTGCTGACCACACTGTTCCTGCTCCAGGCCAGGATGCCATTGGCCTTCTTGGCCCCCTGAGCACACTGCTGGCTCCTGTTCAGCTCCCTGTCCATCCACTTCCCAGGACCCTTCCTCCTGGTGCTCTCCAGCCACTCTGTCCCAGCCTGGAGCTCTGCATGGCATTGGTATGGCCAAAGTGCAGGAGAAACACTTGGCCTTGTTCAACCTTATCCCATTGGGATCAGTCCATCTCTCCAGGTCCCTCTGCAGAGCTCTCCTGCCTTCCAGCAGATCCACACTCCCCCCAGCTTTGTGTCATCTGCAAACTTGCTGATGGTCACTCAATCCCAACATGAAATCCATTGAGTTTAGTTACAGATGGGATTTGGTTCCATCACCTTTTCCTGAGGACAAACCACCCCAAACCCAACTGAGGATGACGACTCCACAAGCAAACCCTGAGCAACACTGCCCCGAGAGCCACCAGCGAGCCCAAACAGGAGCTCCTGGAGATGATTCCTACCTGTGTTGATGGGATTCTTCTTCCAGGCAGCAGCAGAGCCCTTGGAGCCAGCCCTGTCGCTGTGCTTGCCGGGCCTGGAGCCCAGCGCGGCGCTCGTCAGCTTGGCGGCTTGGCCGAAGGCATGGAGCACTCCCCGCGGCGTCCCCGAGCCCCGGGACAGCTGGCTGGAGCTCTGCAGGGACACAGGACACACAGTGGCACTTCTCCAAGCCTTTCCTGGTCCTCTGGCCCTTCCTGGGGTCTCCTATCCAGTGTGGGATGCAGTGTGAAAGGTTTGGGGTGGAACAGCCAAGGTGTCTTGGCAGAAAAGTAAGGGTTGGGTTTGGTCTAGTAAGGGGGAGATGATCCATGAGGGAACTAAGGGTTAGGTTTGGGCTAGTGGGAGATGATCCATGAGGGAACTAAGGGTTAGGTTTGGATTAGTGGGAGATGATCACAAGGGAACTAAGGGTTGGGTTTGGTCTAGTGGGAGATGATCCACGAGGGAACTAAGGGGTGGGTTGGGTCTAGTGGGAGATGATCCATGAGGTCCTTCCAACCCAACCCAGTCTGGGGTTCTGGGATTTGGGGATTCTGGGGTTTGTGCCTATGGAAGCTCCTGGGATGAGGAGGCAACATCAGCTGCAAAGCAGCCAAAAAAAAAAAGTGCTTCTAATTTAGGGCAAATAACTGTGATCAATTACACCCTAAACCAAATCAGAGATGGATTTTCCAGGACATGAGTTAACCCACCCTGGCCAATCCCAAGGATCAGCCTTCATCCCACCAACCCCAGGACCTGCTGGTGATAGTGAGGAGATGCCAAACCTGTTTGAGTGAGTGGTGCTGCACGATGGGCTCTGCCTTGGTCTGCCCAGGGGAGGCTGTTTGCTGCAGGATCCTCTGCTCGATCTCCTGCTCCTGCTGCAGGGCCTTGACGAAGGCAGCCTTGAGCCTGTTGGTGTGCTCAGCCTTCAGGGCCTTCTTCTGGTTGGAGGTCATGCAGGTCTCACACATTATAGTGCCATTCTTCTCCTCCCTCCAGCGGCAGGTGAAGTCAGTCTTGCACTGGGCACACATGTATGGCTCCCGGGAGGACATGGCCACTGACACCTTACCTGGGGACACAAAGGCTCAGCTCAGCTCCAGCTCTGCCCTGGGAAGCTTGGAAAGGGATAAAACTTCATCCAAACCCAACCATCCACCCCAACCCAACCTTCTACCCCAATGCAACCTTCCACCCCATCCCAACTTTCCACCCCAACGTTCCAGCCCAACCCAACCATCCACCCCAACCCAACCTGTGATTGGGTTTGGAAACGATTGGAAACCAGTTTGGAAATGATTCAAGAAGCAAATCCCAGATTTAGCCTGAGGATTATTAGAGGAAGTGAATCCTAGACTTGACAGGAGATACCAATTTCACCCTGCAACACCTGAAGCTCATCACAAACTACCCAAGGAGGCAAACCCCAGGCAACAACCACTTGAGGAACATCTCCAACACTCACCTTGAGTCTCCAGCAGATTCTGCACAACTTCTTCCAAGCCAACTAAGTAAATAAATTCGTTATTGGCCGCACTGGGCAGGAAGTTCATCTCTGGGGCAGGAGGTTTGGGAGGAGGGATCTCCAGCAGGGTCTTCTCCAGTTGTTTCCTGAGGGCCAGTTTGGCTGCTGCCTGTCTGCTGGCAGGAGACTCCCCAGAGCTGCCCAGGGCTGCAGTGCCCCCCGAGGCACCAGCCTGGCCTGAGCCCACTGGGGCACCCTTCATCGAGGTGGGGGAAGCCTGGAGGAGACACAAGAGAATCGTCAGCCTTGGAAGAGATCTCTCAGATCATCAAGGTCAACCTCTAACCTGTCATTGCTGTGAGTTCTTTGGTGATGAGGGAGCCAAAAGGTGAGAAATTAGGGATGAGGGTTGAAGAATTTAGTGATGAGGGACCCAAAAGGTGAGAATTGAGGGATAAAGGTTAAGGAGCTTTAGTAGTGAAGGAGCCAAAAGGTGAGAAATTAGGGATGGGGGTTGAAGAACTTAGTGGTGAGGAACTCAAGGGTGAGATTTTTTGGATGAAGGTTAGACAGTTTAGGGATGAGTGACCTGAGGGTGAGAACTGAGGGCTGAAGGTTAAAGGAATTTAGTGTTGAGGAAACAAAAGGTGAGAAATTAGGGATGAGGGTTAAAGTATTTAGTGATGAGAGACCCAAAAGGTCAGAGATCAGGGATGAAGGTTAGAGAGTTTAGGGATGAGTGACCTGAAGGTGAGAATTGAGGGATGAAGGTTAAAGGAGTTTAGTGTTGAGGGAGCCAAAGGTGAAAATTCAGGGCTGAGGGTTAAGGAATTGAGTGCTGAGGGACTCACCTGGGGGATGTGGAGGAGCACAGGAGAGTTGGGGACACCTGAGGGACTCACCTGGGGGATGTTGACAAGCAAACTGGTGCTGGGCACGTTGGCCACGCGGATGAGACCCTGCTGGATGATCCTCTGGCCCTGGATCTGTACGCTGGGCACGGTGGCACGCGGCGCCAGCAGCAGAGGAGGAGGTCCCGTGCTGGAATGCTGCCGGATCGTGTGGATTTGCTGTGGAGACACAGATGTGGGGTGAGAGGAGGAGTCACGGGGGGTTGATAGGGAGTTGAGTGGGATGGGGAGTGGGAATGAGGCAGGGCAGGAAGGCAGAGAAGGCCTGGGCATAATAGCCATGTTAAAATGGGGTGTTTGAACTATTTCCTCTGTCGGTGGAACAAGGAACATGACCAGAGATGCTCACTGAGATGGTCAAAAGATGCTCATGGAGATGTTCAAGAGATATGTTGCTCATAGAGGTGCTCATGGAGATGCTCAAGAGCTAAGATGCTCATGGAGATGGTCAAAAGAGGCTCAAGAAATGCTCATGGAGATGGTCAAAAAATGCTCAAGAGATGCTTATGGAGATGGTCAAAAGATGCTCAAGAGATGCTCATGGAGATGCTCAAGAAATGCTTATGGAGATGCTCAAGAAATGCTCAGAGAGGTAATCAGAAGATGCTCATGGAGATGCTCAGACAAGACCACCACGTTCTGGCCAAACCCTCCCAAGTTTCCAAGTCAATATCCTTCCACACACGTAATTTTAAGCCTGTTGAGGATTTCTCTCCTTAAGGAGAGCAGAAAGGAAAGGCCTCTGGATGTGTGTCCTGGTGCTATGGTCACCCCTGAGTCTCTTCTCAAGGCTAACCAACCCCAACTCCCTCAGGCCTTGCCCATCCCTATGGATGTGTCCTGCCCTTCTGGATGTCTCCAACCCCTGGGGATGTGTCCTGTCCCCATGGATACATCTTTTCCCCTCCTTCTGCTGTGCAGCAGCTCCAAGCACACCTGTGCCAGCAAATTAAATCCTCCTTAAAGCAGGAGATGGTTTTTCCTGGTCTCCCAAGGAAGCCACAATTCCAGCAGAGTGGATCCAACTCAATGCTGTTTTCCTGCTCCCTCAGGAACACCTCAGTTTGCCATTCCAGGTGATCCAGACCCTGCCAAGCAGCACCAGCTCATTCCAGCAGCTCTTGGTCAGTCACAGGACAGGAAATTAGGGCAAACCCAGGTGATTTTTAGCATTTCAAAGGTGAAATTGATAGGATAGAAAGAATTATCAGAGGGGGAAAGTATGGAAGGAAGAAGGATTGTGTGTCATTCCCTCTCTGCTGCTCTCCAGGGAATTTTAGGGCAGATCTGCAGGGAAAGCAGCAAACTCCACAGCCACAGGAGCTCCTCGGGCTCACACAAACACACACCTGGAATGCTGCAGGGTCTTCCCTCTAGTTCTAGTAAGGAATCCTAGCAAGGAACTCCTAGTTTCCCTCTGGACAAGCAGAAAGTTGAGTGGGAAAAGGGAGCAGAGGGATCCAGGAGCAGGAGCTGAGGGTGACCACTCACCTGAGCCCCTCGGACCAGGGGAGGCATCACAATCTGAGTGTTCTGCTGAGTTCCCAGCTTGGAAGAAGCTTGTTGGCCCCCCCGGACCAGGGGAGGAGGGATCACAGTGCCAGGGATCCGTGTGGAGGAGGTCTGAAAAACAGGGAACAGTCACCCCCGGGCTGTGGGCAGGGCTGAGGGATGGAGGCAGTGGAGGAGCTGCAGCACAGGACGTGGCTGTGCTGCCTTCAGCATTCCCAAAAAACCCCAATCCGATGAAAACAGAGTGGGATTGGTGAGGGGAGAGCATGAGGGAGAAGCTGGAGGTGAGCGAGGTGGGCACGGTGGGAAAGGCAAGAGACAGGAAAAGCTTGAGAAAAATCATGGAGAAGCAAAAGGATCAGCTGAAGGAGGTTTGGGGAATTGCTGCCCGTGGATTTCGGGCTGCAGCGGGTTAGATCCTCGGAGTTCCTGGTGACGCTGTGACACCTCTCAGATGTTCCTCAGGACACTGAGGCTTTGCCATGAGCCTCAGGAGCTCCCACAGACCTCTCCAGCCCATTCCTGTGGCTTTCCCTCACTTCCCTCCTTCCACCCTCAGCATGCTCTGGGGAGCAAAGCCCAGTGAGTCTCCACTTCCTTGAGTGACCACAAGTGGACTGAGGCAGGTGGGAAGTTCTCTCCCATCTGTTGAGCTCTTCAACCCAATCCCAAACGTTGCCTGAGCTCCCATCCCCAGGAATTGGTAGTTTTCCCACTCAGGCCAAAGCAGGTGGAGGTTAAGGTGCCCAAAGAGCACAGATTAGGCAGCACAAGCTCAGTTTGAGGGTTTTAGCTCTCAGCTCTGTCCAAGCTTCACTGGCTGAAGGCTTCACTCGTGGTGCAGTTCCTCTGGAAGTGCTGTCTGCAGCCAACAGGCCCCAAGGAAGAGATTCCTCCAGCTGACAAAGCTTTGGCTTTGGGAATGTCTCCTAAAGGGAGAGCAAATCCACCCTCCCCTTCCCTTGGGTCTGGCATTCTGGGCTATCTCCAGGTGAAAACCCTTTGTGCTGAAACAGTTTGGGAATTTGATTCCAATTAGGTAAATAAGCCCAACAAGACTTAAGATTCGAGAGGAAGATTAAGTTGATAGATGCCAAGTGACTCTGCTTTATTCCTCCTTCCCCAAACCTTCCCAACATCAAATTTAGCTCCTTCCTACCCTATGTGCCACCAGGCCAAGAGGGAATGGTAGAATTCCCTCAGCTCCTAGTCTGTAGAATCACCAAGGTTGGAAAAGACCTCTAAGATCATCAAGTCCAACCATCAACCTGTAACCCCTAAACCATCACCTCATCTTGCTGAGGGCACAATTCACCCTCTGGAAAGCTGCTCCAAAAATCTCTATGCCAGCATCCCATGGCATCCTTTCTCTCAAGAGAGCCAGCACTATGGATTGCTCAGCAGAGTGGATGGGGATGATCATCCCAGGATGAGAAGTTACCTCCACGGGACATATCCCACCTCCATCTCCCACCGCGCCCTCCTTACGCAGCTCGGGGTGTGGATTTGGAGGAGCTGGAGGAGCAGAGGTTCCCTGGGGCTGCGAGGGAATGATGTGATGGGAATGTTGGGCTGTGCTCCATGCCCTATGCTGCAGCTGGCCCTGCCCACTGACCTGCAGGGACGCCTTGGCAGCAGGAACGCTCTGCGCGCCGCGCACCAAGGGCGGCGGCGTGGCCACAGCACTCCCAGAGGAACCTGCAGGCTGCAGAGGAGAAACCAGAGAGAAAGCAGAGGGATAAGGCTGGAAGCAGGAAAACAGGAGGGGAGGGAACACAAGAGTTTAGCTCCTCAGGCCTCAGCAAGAGAACTGTCAAAGGTTCGGTTTGGTTTCCCCCCTCCCACAGCTCTTTTTTTCTTCCAGCGTCTCTCACATAGCCTTGAGCATCTTCCACATCCCTTGAGCATCTACCACATCCCTTTCTCCTTCTTCCAGCATCTCCCACATCCCCTGAACATCTCCCAAATCTCTTTCTTCCTCCAACATCTCCCAAATCTCTTTCTTCCTCCAACATCTCCCACATCCCCTGAGCATCTCCACATCTCTTTCTTCCTCCAACATCTCCCACATCCCCTGAGCATCTCCCACATCTCTTTCTTCCTCCAACATCTCCCACATCCCTTTCCTCCCCTGAGCATCTCTCACACCTCTTTCTTCCCTCTGAGCATCTCCCACATCTCTTTCTTCCTCTGAGCATCTCCACATGCAGATTCCAAGGAAATGAGGCAGGTAGGGAGAAGATTGGAGCAGGAAGACAGAGTTTACACACCAGCAGCAGACCACTGGGGAGATCTGCTTGAGCTGCCTCAGCCCTCCCCACCAGTACTACTGGTTGCAGCTGGGATCAAGCATAACACAGTGGAAAAAAGTTTGGGAAAAGCCTTTGGATAATAAGAAGTTTACATGCAGATTCCAAGGAAATGAGGCAGGTAGGGAGAAGATTGGAGCAGGAAGACAGAGTTTACACACCAGCAGCAGACCACTGGGGAGATCTGCTTGAGCTGCCTCAGCCCTCCCCACCAGTACTACTGGTTGCAGCTGGGATCAAGCATAACACAGTGGAAAAAAGTTTGGGAAAAGCCTTTGGATAATAAGAAGTTTAGGAGCTCTCTCACTCTGGTTAGTTCCAACACCCAGAGCTGGTGGTTCAGCCTTCAGCAGGGAGCTGAGGGATGCAGATTGCATTAGTCTTCATTCCATTGACTGAAGCACTCAGAATTCCAGGAAAAGATTCCAGTGAGCCACCCAGCCCAGCCAGGAGAGCTGTTCCAGCATTCCCCAGCACCAATCCCTCCAGCTGGCACCACGTGCTGCCAGCTGAGATGGTTTATTGCCACAGTGACATTGGCATTCTGGCTTGGGAGCAGCTCGTGGGGTCTCACCCCTCTGCTCCAATCCTGCTCCCTGGATCTGCTCTGCCAAAAATCAGCCTTTTCAGAGGAGCTTCCACTGGGAGCAGCTCTCCTCCTATACTCCAGGAGCTGTGTGTATGTGGGATGAGGGGTGGGGAGGGAAGAGAAGGATGAGAATCAGAGGGGGAGGGATGAACCTCTCCTTCCCAGGATTGCCTAGATGGGTTTGGAGAGTCAGGTGCAGGTTCTGTGAGATTTGGAATCCACACCTGGAATCCACACCTGAGCTTCTGCTCCCAGAGCCTGGAGCTCAGACTCTGTAACACTCATCACCTCCAAGGATTCTCCTCTGGGATATTCCAGTAATTTATGTGCCCCATCCCTGGAAGTGTTCAGGGCCAGGTTGGAGCACCCTGAGCTGGTGGAAGGTGTCCCTGCCCATGGCAGAGGGTGGGACTGGATGAGCTTTAAGCTCCTTCCAACCCAAATTATCCTGTGATTCCATGATTAAGGCCTGGAGTGTTTACTTCATGTTCCACAGGGAATAGCAACGGCCACAGGTAGTGAAATCCCTCCCTCTGCTCCCAAAGGTGTGGAAAAGCAGGAGCATCCCTACCTTTTGAGTTGTGGTCTCCTTCTGGATTTGACTCTGTCGTAGCTTTTTCAATAGCACAAGTTTTGCTTCCTCTAACCGTAACTCCTCCTTGAGCTGTTTGATCATCCTCTCCCGCTCCTCTGGGCTGCTCTTCTGCAGGGCCAGGGTGGGAAACAGCAGGAAAAAGGCAGAGAACATCCAAGTTAGGACAAGAATTCCCAGATTGGCACTGTCACCTGTGTCCCAGGGCACAGAGTGTGGGGGAAGAACTTGTGGAGGGCAGGAAAAATGGGGTTAAATATTTGCAGCAGGATAATGAGTGACCATGGTTTGATGAAGGGTTAGAAGGTCAATGTGAAGGACATCACCACATTCCATGGTGGGTAAAGGATATTAGACACGTGAAAAGCTCATTAGGAACTTGTCAAACACGTGAAAAATCAAGATTTTGAGTGTGACCCAAAGGACATCAGAGTCAAACCAACAGCTCCGAGATTCCTCCTTGCAAACTCATCTCATCCCACCAAATCCCACCCACCCTGGGGACCTCAGGAACCTCTGTAGGAGCAGGTGGGTGGTTTGTCCTCTCCAGAGGGCACAGGGAGGGTGTGCCAGGTCAGGACTCACCATGAGAGCCTCAGTGTTGGTCTCCTTCAGGGCCAGTTTGGTTAAGCCGTTCATGCGAGGGCTCGAGGGCTCGTTGTCCGACAGCACGATGACATCTGGGGAGGGAACCCTCTTCTCCCTCTTGATCTCACTGGCAATCCCAACAGAGAAACACAGCAGGTAAGAAAATAGCCCCGACTACCACTTCGAGGTGGAATCGTGGACAACCAGCAGCTAGGGGAGCGTTCCAGGCCACGACGGATGAGGTTTGGAGCAACCTGAGCTGGTGGAATGTGTCCCTGCCCATGGCATGGGGTGGGAATGGATGGGCTTTAAGCTTCTTCCAACCCAAACCCTTCCAGGATTCCATGATTAATCCCAACTCTCTCAAATTCTGACCAAACCCAACACACTGAGCTCAATTCCTGCTCTCCCTGTGGATATTAAACTCGACATGAAGCGATCTGGGAATGGCTGGGGTTGGAAGGACCTTCAGGATCACCCAGTTCCTCCCCCATGCCATGGGACACCTTCCCAGAGCCATGGGGAATTCCTTCAGAGAAGCTTTTCCATCAGGCACTGCATGCCCCATGGAAGACTCAGAGGTTTTCCAGGGCTGTTTGCCCACATCCCACCCCAAATCCAGGGACAAACAGGCACTTGCTGCTCCTGTTTTATTGCTGGAAGGGAAAAATATATCCCTCCTTTTCCTTTTCCTCTTCCTTCCCTAACCTAAATATTTATAAGCTGTGACTATTCACAATCCAAGTGGCTAAATCTGTAGGAAACCCCCCAAGAAACCAACCCACACATTCTCTTACCCAAATTGAAACACTTTCTGGCATTATTTTCCTTCTTTATCAACACTACTAAATTCTTCTCCCCCAGGACGAGAGGAATCCTGTGACAGCCTCAACACAGATGGACACATCCATCAAAAATCCATCAAATTCCATCTGTCTTCCACTGATTTCACTCAACACTCAGTGTTTGAGTGAGGGCTGAATTCCTGACACTAAACCACCTCTTGGCTCCATTCCCTAAGGATTATCCCAGGAGAACTGCTCAGATCCACCTCTAGGCTCCAGGATTTGGGATTTGAAGCTATGGATAATCATTGCAGAGGAAGGCTTACAGCATGGGAATGTTGGGAGGTTTGGCAGGAGAAAAGGCACAGCTAGGTCTGTGCCACCCAGGGAATGGCAGTGCTGGAGAAAGAACTCCCAGCTGGAATTTTAGGAGTGGAAAAGTGGGAATAAAGTCAGGAATGAATGAGGAATGTCCTCTAGAGGGCACAGTGAGCCCGGGAACGCCAGGGCTCCCAGCGGTTCTAGTGGCACAGGGGAAGGAATTCCAGCTTTTCCCTGGATCTGAAGGCTCTTAGCTGGGATGGAACTGGGTCGGGACAAGGGTGAGAAGCTCCTGGTAGGTGTGTTGGGAATGTGCTGGGAATGTGGCACTGCTCAGCCCTTTCCATGAAGCTGGAGCAGCTCTGGGATAAGGACTGAGCCTTGAATGGAGAGGGAAGGATTCAGCCTCACCTGGGAAGGAAGGACTGAGCTTCACCTGGAGAAAGAAGGACTGAACCTCACCTGGAGAAGGAAGGACTGAACCTCACCTGGAGAAAGAGAAGCTGCAACAGCAACTTCCACAGTTTTAAAACCAGCTATTTCCACCCAAAAAACCCTATTTAGGATCATCTACCACCAAATTTAGCTTGTGGACATGAGTCCTCACAAGGAAAACCCTTTGGAAGGAGGGAGACAACACAGATCAACCACAGCAACAACACCAACTCCGAGCCCCAAGATTTATACCCAGAGAAGGAGGTGGCACAAGGCTGAACTGCACCAACAGTTCAGCAACAAAACAATCCTCCAGCCTCAAAAGTTGCTTTGCTCCTTTGTCAGCCTGTGTGGAAAGCAACAAATCCAAAGCAGATGGTCCAGGCTGGGAAGACAATGGAAATCTCAGCACGTTGGGAGCAAGTTCTGCCACCAGCAGAGAGCACCTCGGGCCAGTTGCCCTCACACCCTGTCTCTGGAGCCACCAGGCATGTCCCTCAGCTCAGAGAAGATGTGTTTTCCTTCTCCTCCCTCAGTGAGGGAAGGGGCAGAGGAACACCCTCAGCACTGCCATCTCCTCCTCTCCCACCTTCCCTGCATCACTCCTAAGCCTCATTCTTCAGAACCCCAAAGGGAAACCTATTTGGAGGTTTTCCATTTGGAGAATTCCAGTGATTTTCAGGATTTCAGAGAGCATGACCCAGCTCTGGCAGGACCAAGGAGCTTCCTGAGGGAATCAGTTACCACAACGGCTCACTTGGTCCTTCTTCACCTGTGAACACCTCACACCTTTATTTAGGAGCAAGATATTCCTAGATTTGGGATCACTGCTCTGCTCTGGAAGGATCCTGATGCTTTTGCTTCAGAGGAGAGGATGATGTATCCTCATGGACCTGCCTGAACCCACCAGCTATGCCCAGAGGGATCCCCTGTGGGCTCTGCCAGACCCTAAAAAAAAATTGTGCACGCAACTAGGGAAGTTTTTATGGCTCAAGGAAGAGCATTAGGGCTAAAACTGGAAAAAGGCTAGGAGGTGTAGTGGAGATGAAGGAGCTGCACTGGCAGCACAATCCAAGAAATCTCCAGGGACAAACTCCACCCTCAGGTGCAAGTGGTGATGCTCAACCCAGGGAAAATGGGGTGGAAAACCAAAGGGGAAGGAAGAAAGGAAAGAGGACGAGCAGAGGGAAGGGGAAAACATCTGGATTCAACCAGGTGTGAGCCATGTCCTTCCCCTCCAGCACCCATGGGGATTAAACTGGTTTATTCACAGGCAAAGTGACTTCTGAGGAATTATTTTGCCAGACATTCCCTGAGTGAGGGGAACACTCTCCTTCCTGCCATTCCTCCTGCAGCAGGCCCAGGAAAACTGCATGGAAAAACCACCAGGCAGAGGAGCAAGAGTCTGGTTTGGCCTCATGTGACCTCTCAGCAAAGCTTTCTCCCACCACAGACTTCCCTTGTTTCTCCTGGCAGCTCCAACCACCTCCTATTTTTATATTTCCCTTCAAGGTTTAGGCAAAAAAAAAATATTCCTATTTAAACCCACAATTTTTTTAAAAGTTTAAAGTAGGTTTGGATTTTCAAATCTTGAAAATCAACTGATTTCAGACCCTGCAACCACTCAATCAGCTTTGTGTCAGCTCTGCTGGGATTCCTGTGCCTTTTCCAAGGGAAATATTATGTTTGCAAGTTCTGAAAGCATTAAGGAAGCTGAAAAGCCTAAACACCACAGATCACTGAGAGGTTTGGAGCAGTTCAGGGACTTGAAGCAACAGCTCTTTGTGTATCTGCTCAGAAAATCAGCTGCAAAGAGCCAGAGCTGAGGGGGAGATGGGAGCAGATTCCTGGGAAGTGAGAGATGAGCCCTGGGAGGTGGGAGATGAATCCCTGGGAGCTCATCCCTCTGGAGATCTAAGGGCCGGAAAAGCAAATCCCACCTGAAATAAATCAATAACTGAAACTAAGATCCACACTCCCTAAAAATGTCAATTCTGTGCTGATATATGCAGGAATCAGACTCATCCTGAAGCTTCTCCCTACCACAGGCATCTATCTGGTGGCATTCCCAGGAGGGATTTGCACCCTGAGCTGCTCAGTTCTGGATCCACACAGGGCCCAAGGGCACAGCCACTGGGTGGGAGCAGAATTCCAGAGCTTGGGAAGTGCTGCCTGACACCAGGAGCTTGCAGAACCCCTCCAGGCTGACCTTGGCCACCTGAGGTGACTCAGGTGTAATTCCTCTCTAAGAGTTTCATAAAGAGGCGTCAGGGAAGGTGTCCCAACCCATAAAGGGATCCAAGAGCTCATGCAAAGCCTCATGAAGTCCTTAATTATACTTCTGATGATGAACTCCAGTGGCTACAGTAAATGTGGTGGCCAGGGAAGCCTCTCCCTTCCCAAACCTGAACCCAGCAGTATCCTGTCACCACCTGGAAAGAGAATGCCATGGAGAGAGGATGTTCCCAGCTCATGGCAGAGATGTTCCAGGTGTTCTCTGGGAAGGAGAGAGTCCCTTGTCCATCACCCTGTTTGTGACTCTTGGGCAAGGACAGAGCAGGAACCTTGGAATGCAGCTCCCAAGGGTTCTAAATCAAAGAGCAGATGCATGTGGGGGCAAGAGCTGCAAGTAGAGAGTCAGAGACTCCCTAATTTATTCCATTCCAGGAGTAATCTTCCTAGCTGTGCCTCAAACCCAACCTGCATTCCTGTGGTAACCAGGGGGAGGTGAGTATGGCACAGACACCTCCAGAGATTTGCTCTCACCCAGCACAGCACAAGTTCCTGACAGGGAACTCATCCCCTGCCCCAGTGAACCACTTTGGGCAGGACACAAACACCTCCTGGACACCAATTTGTCCCTCTGTGTCATTGTCCTTGTGGGAGAAGGTTTACTGGGAAAGTTGGAAACCATCAGCTTCCCTCACAGCCTCTCTCTCTCACTTTGGTGAGGTCCCACCCAGAGCATGTGCCCAGTTCTGGCGCCCCCAAAACGAGAAGGATATGGAATTGTTGGAGCAACTCCAGAGGAGGACATGGAGCTGATCCCAGGGTTGGAGCACTTCCCCTCTGGAGACAAACTGGGAGAGATGGGAGTGTCCAGACTGGAGAAGAGAAGCTCCAGGGAGACCTTAAAGCCCCTTTCAGTGCCTAAAGGGGCTCCAAGAGAGCTGCAGAGAGACCTGGGACAAGGGATGGAGGGACAGGACACAGAAAATGGCTTCCCACTGCCAGAAGGCAGGGACAGATGGGATATTGGGAACGAATTCTTCCCTCTGCGGGTGGCCTGGGAGGGTGGTGAGAGGCTGAGAGGGAATTCCCAGAGCAGCTGTGGCTGCTCCATCCCTGGGAGTGTTCCAGGCCATGTTGGACAGGGCTTGGAGCAACCTGGGCTGGTGGGAGGTGTTCCAGCCCATGGCAGGGGGTGGGATGGGATGGATTTAAGCTCCTTCCAACCCAACCCATTTTGGGCTTCTCTAATCACTGCTGGCAAAGCTCTTGGTTTCCACACACTGCAGCAGTGAGGGAGCAAGGAATGAGGCTCTTGCAGTCAAGTTATTTCTCTTCAAAAGGCATCAAAAGCTTGGAAAAGTTTCCAGATGAAACATCAAAGCCCCTAATTCCCTTGGCAGCTCCCCCAGCTCCCTCCTCCCAGCGATCCCAGCACAGTGGATAAGATCTGGTGGTGTCAGTTCACACCTTACAGTGCTGAACCTTCAGAGAGCTGAGCACACATCACCCTGCAGGAGCCACAGTGCAGCCAGGCAGGGCTGAATCCCTACACCTGAGCATTCCAGCACCACCTGGAACACAAAGAAGGACACAGGAGGCTCCACACTCACTCACCAGCAGCAAGGCCACAGGATCTCTGCCTGAATGTGGTAGAACACCCAGAATCTGGGCTAGAAATTTGGGAAAAGATCTGGAATCTGGGTTTGAAGGCTGTAAATCCACATGCCAGAACATCCACATTCCTCTGTGTGTCTCATCCAAAAGTCCAAGGAAAAGCTTTACATCTGTGTAATAGTGAAACCCTCCAAAGGGCTAAGGGACTCTGAGCCTGTGCTCTGAAGTGTCAGAATTCCAACATCTCCAGGTGGTTGGACTGCCAGGAAAGCACTGGAGCCTTGTCCTGCAGAGACAGGTCCTGCCTGGCCTTAGCATTTCCAGTGCCCAAATCCACAAGTGACTTCATAAGGCAAAGTCAGACCTATCCATCCACACTCAGGGAGGATCACAAGTCCTCTGGCTGGACATTATCACCTGTTCTTCTTCCTGGACCACAGCTCAGTCACCACCCCCCAAACTTCTCTTCCTCCCTGAACTCTCCATCAGTAGCTCCAAGCAAATCCTCTCCAAGGATTTTGGGGGCTGGATGGAGCTTGGAGCGACCTGGGCTAGTGGAAGGTGTCCCTGCTCATGTCCATGGAACTGGATGAGCTTTAAGGTTCTCCAACCCAAACCATTCCATGATTCTAAGATTCTCCTTCTAACCTGTGAGTTTGCTGTTTAAGTTCCTATTTCCTTCCTCATCTGCCCAAGGAAAATCAGGCAAGAAGGTCCCAGAAGGAGCTGCTGGATCTCAGGTGAAGATCCAGAGCTGCACATACACATCCCATTTTAACTCTCTTTACCACCACATTCTGGTGCAAACTGGCCCTGCCCGTGGCAGTTCCAACCCAGACCATTCCCTGACTCCATGATTTGACCATTCCCAGTGTTCTAGTGCAGCAGGACAGGCTGTGACTCACCTTTTTGAGGTGCTCATGTCCACAGGCTCATCCCCAGTCTGAACCTCCACTTTAATGGTTGCCTTCACCTCTCCACTCTTTAACAACCCTTGTACTTTCCCAGCTCCAGGATCTGCTTTGATTTTCATGTCTCCTTCAGCGTTGAGATCTGTGCCTAAGAGTCCTTTCTCCATCTTGATCTTCTTACTGTCCACATCGTTGGGCGTCACGTCACGCTCCAAGGCTCGTTTCTGACTCCGAGTCCTGCATGCCTCCTCTGTCATGGTGAGCTCCTGGGGCACAGAGGGGACACAAAGGAGTTAAATCAACCCAAGCTGCACAAAACACCTTCATTTCCAAACAGGGCAAAGTACAGTGGTTGCTGCAAAAGGAGTTCAGACAGAGCAATCAAAGTGTTGCCAGGTTGGTCCTTCTATCTCCCAACCCCATCAGAGTCTGAGGGGATTCAGCACAGTCACTGCTGCACTTGAGCTTTTCATCTTCAGCAACAACAAACAGCCAAAGCAAAACAAGAACACACACAAACAGCAAACCTCCCTCAGCGTGAATCATCCAGGAGAAAACCTCCCTGGAATGAATGCAGGGGAGAAATTCCAATCCCCATTGGATCCACCATGGGAGAAATTCCAATCCCAATTGGCTCCCCAATGTGAGT
>NW_008658703.1:22272-24200 GCF_000695815.1 Acanthisitta chloris
CGTGGATCCCCCATGGGAGAAGCTCCAATCCCCCTTGGATCCCCCATGAGTGAAGCTCCAAACCCTCACAGGAGAAGCACTAATCCCCCATGAGAGAAGCTCCAAACCCCCATGAGATAAGCTCCAAACCCCTATGGGAGAAGCTCCAAACTCCCACTTGGGAGAAGCTCCAACCCCCCTTGATGCTGCAGAGTTTGGCTGTGCCCCAAAAGGCAGGAGAAGGTCTGGATTTGCCTGCCATGCAAATCAGTGCCATTACAGAGCTCCTGATTAGGATCTCCCTGGGAATGCTGCCATGCCTCTCCCAGGGCCTGAACCCCACGGGAAGTTTTGGGAAGCAGAGAGCCAGGGGACCAGGACCACCAGAGCCTGGGGAGGAAAGGATTCCAGAGCTCAGGACCACCACAGCCTGGGTGAGGAGTCCAGAGCTCAGGACCACCAGGGCCTGGTGAAGAGAGGATTCCAGAGCTCAGGACCACCAGAGCCTGGTGAGGAGAGGATTCCAGAGCTCAGGACCACCACAGCCTGATGAAGAGTGGATTCCAGAGCTTAGGACCACCAGAACTTGGTGAGGAGAGGATCCAGAAGCTCAGAACCACCATAGCCTGGTGAGGAGAGGATTCCAGAGCTCAGGATGAGGAGAGGATTCCAAAGCTCAGGGTGAGGAGAAGCTCCTGGAGCTCAGCACAGCCTGCTGCCATTGGCACACTCCAGTTGGGACAGTGTTCCCAACTGTGCCAGGCTGTTGCCAGCAGCAGCCTGGGCAGCAGAGGCAGCCTGGGCAGCAGGTTTAACCCCTGTGTGTGCCCTGGCTGTGCTCAGCCCTGGGTACCTGGGCCACCCATCCCGTCCGTGCCGCGCTGAGTCAGGCTCTGATCCCATGACATCACTGGGCTCCACATGACCTTCCCAGGATGCAGCCTGCGAGACAAAGCACTTTCCAGAAACCAGTCTGAGCCGGCAGCAGGCAACACACAGCCGGGCTAACCCTGCCGGCCCGCGCCTTCCTCCTCCTCCTCCTCTTCCTCCTCCCCATCCCATTCCTCCTCCTCCTTCTCCTCCCCATCCCCATCCTTCTCCTCCTCCTTCTCCTCCCCATCCTTCTCCTCCAGCTGGCAGCAGGCAACCAACAGCAGGGCTAGCCCTGCCAGCCTGCACTTTCCTCCTCCTCCTCCTCCTCTTCCTCCTTCTCCTCCCCATCCCCATCCTCCTCCTCCAGCTGGTAACACACAGCCGGGCTAACCCTGCCAGCCTGCACCTTCCTCCTCTTCCTCCTCCTCCCTCTCCTTCTGCCGCCTCCTCCTCCTCCTCCAGCTGGCAGCAAGCAACCAACAGCAGGGTTAACCCTGCTGCCCTGCACCTTCCTCCTCCTCTGCCTCCTCCTCCTTCTCCTCTTCCTCCTCCAGCTGGCAGCAGGCAACCCACAGCAGGGGCTAACCCTGCCGGGTGGCACCTTCCTCTTCCTTCTCCTCTTTATCCTCCTCCTCCTCTACCTCCTCTCCTCCCTATCATTCTCCTCCTCCAGCTGGCAGCAGGTAACCCACAGCAGGGCTAACCCTGCCGGGTGGCACCTTCCTCTTCCTCCTCCCCATCTTCTTTTTCTCCTCCTCCTCCTCCTCTTCCTCCTCCTCCAGCCAGGGCAGGCAACCCACAGCAGGGCTAACCCTGCTGACCAGTACCTTCCTCTTCTTCCTCCTCCTCCTCCTCCTTTTCCTTTTCCTCCTCCTCCTCCTTTTCCTCCTCCTCCCCACAGGGTGCCCGAGGACACCAGTGGCCACCAGTGTGCCCTGAGCTGGGAGAACCTCCCCCCTCTCCCCTTTAACCCTTCCATCATTGGTGACATTCCTTCCTTTCTTTCTTTCCAGGGCTTTTCTCCCCTTACAGATTAGTTTCTCTCTTTTCCAGTGAGTTTTCAGACTCTTCCCCCC
>NW_008658703.1:25379-28465 GCF_000695815.1 Acanthisitta chloris
TATATATAAACATAGGAATATATGAATACATAAATATATAAAATGCATTAAATATGGCAAGAAATATAGAAATACTTATATTTAAGGGGAGATATGAGATATTAAATCCTAATTCTGCCACCCCCCAGGCTGATCTGACACTGTGACACTTGGGCTTACAATAATGGCAAAATCAGGTGGTTTACAGCAAGGTGGAGTTATCCTTTCTCCACCTCTTCCAAATATTCTCTTCTCATCCTCCTCTGCCCTTTCCCACCTTCCTCTGCCACTTTTATAGATAGCTATGCTGTTTATCCCAAGGAATGGGAGAGCTCAGGCTGTGAGCAGCCAACTCCAAGTTCTAAGTACTACTGCTGGAGCAGATTAACTGCCATGAACAACTCCCAAAGCAGTTGAGGAGCTCATAAAAATCCTGAGAATTCCTCAGACTGGAGGTCACGGCATTGGTCATCCTGTCAGAGACTCCCCCAGTAGCTCCAGTGCCCTGTGACAACACGAGAAATCCCAAACCTCCTGAACCCACAGCCTGTTTGTGCTGCCACCTCTGAGCCTTCCACTGGGAAAAGGATCCAAACATCTCTCTTCCCACCTTCCACATCCTTCTCTCTCCAAAGAGAGAAGCAGCCAGACCAAGAACATCAACCAGTGGTTTTTCCAGTAGGGATGTGCAGGAGATATTCAATCCATCTCCTTACAGGGGATGCTGCAGCCACCATCACCTGCTCCTGCTTTAGCTGCTGCAGGGAAAGGTTGGAAAAAAAAAAAAAGACCCTCAAAAAATTCCAGTTTAAGGCTTGGAAATGAAGGATTTTTGCTGCTTTTTCCAGGTGTGAGGTCCAGCTGCCTGGCTCACCTGGCTGCTGCTGCCCAGGGCATGAACAGGTCTGACTTGAACAAGGCTTTCAATCAGTTTTTTTTTTGCCTAAGCAGCCAGAGAACACAAAATCCTAATTAACCCCACAAAATTACACTTTTTTTGGTTGTTTGTATCATCCCCTTCCACCTCTCCCATCCCTTATCTATATCACCTCCTCTCCTGTAAGTATTCTCCAAGTAATTCCCTCACTAACCCTATACAAAATGCTTATGCTATATAAAACTTGCTCTTTTTGGGGGTCCAAAAGTAAATATCAATAATCCTCCCTTCCAACATGATCTGGAAACTGAAAATAAAGAGGTGAACAAGGGGGAAAAAAAAGGGCAAAGAAATAAAAGCCACAGTTAGAGACAGAATAGAGAGATTCAGACACATCCAGTGCTTCTCAGTGAGTGTTTTCTAAGACAGCTGATCCTAACTCTGAGGAGACACTGACACCCATGGACTGATGCACTTTGGATCACCCACAGGCACTTTCCCCACCATAGAAAATCATTTCTCCCAGCAGGATGGGAAATGTTTCTGTGGGAAATCACTTTTTCACCAGAGCTTATTTTCTAGTTATGCTGTAAAAGTTTCTTTCCTATAATCTCACTGAGCATGAAACCAGAAGTGAGACAACCTGGGAAAAATCATTAAAATATCTGTATTTTATCTATAGAGAGATGAAATCTATATTATTCTGCGTGTGCATTACTATGTGCATTCCTGTGCACGAACACACACACCAAGTTCACGACCTTATCCCGCAGATAATTAACCCCCCCAACTTTAACGAGCTGAATTCCTCATCCCATATTTCAGCCCTTAAACTAAGACAAGGGGAACAGCACAATAACACAGGTTAAACTGCAGGTAGCCAAACCACCTCTCCCACACCTGAATCCACCTGGTCAAACCCAAATCCATCATTTTTCCCAGGGGAAGGCACTGAGCAGCAGGAGGGCAGGGAGAGGTTTATGGGGGGAGGGGGGGGGAAGGTGTGTGTCACTTTGCTGTCTCAGCTCAATCTGGAGCTCAGGAATCCCCAAAAAAGCAGCAGCCCTAGGGATGCTGCAGCTGCAGGATGGGGAGAGCCATCCCTGCTCCCAGCGGGAGCAGCTCCAGGGCCAGCGCTGGCTCTGCCCTGTGGCCCAGCAAGGGTTAAGTCCTGCCATTTTGGTGCCATTCACTGATATGTCCATTAAGGGTGTTACATAACAAAATGGCAGCGCTTAACCCTTCCCTGGCCAGGCTGTCCCTGCTCGCCAGAGCGTGTCCCTCTGTTCCCCACGCTGGGGCTGCTGCTCCTGGGAGTCCTTCCCTGCTCCCAGGGGAATTGTCTCTCTCCCTTCCCTGAGCTCCCAGGGCAGAGCTAATGAGCTGCTCAGACTGGGACTTGTCACCCAGAGAGTTCAGAGCCCATACAAGTTTGCTCTGCGCAGAGCTGAGGTGACAGCAAAGTTGGCTGGAGTGATGCCCCAGCAGCACTTCAGGGATGGGGAGAAGTGGATGGAAACAGGGAAAACGTGGGATACAACAGCTCGGGCAGCAGCCAAAGTGGCCATGGCTCCTGAGGGAGCACAGGCAGCACTCCCAGCCACAGGGATGTGCCATTCCCTCCCTCCCAGTGCCCAGCAAACCACTGGCATTAAGGAATCCTGGCCAGGCTGTCCCTGCTCTCTGTCCCTGTGTTCCCCTCACTGTGCTGCTCACCAGCACTTCCCACTCCTGGGACCTCTTCCCTGCTCCCAGGGGAATTGCCTCCCTCCCTTCCCAGAGCTCTCAGGGCAGAGCTAATGAGCTGCTCAGACTGGGACTTGTCACCCAAAGGGTTCAGAGCCCACACAAGTTCCCTCTGCCACCTCAGCACTGCACAGAGCAAAGTTGGTTGGTGTGATGCTCCAACAGCACTTCAGGGATGGGGAGAAGTGGATGGAAACAGGGAAAACGTGGGATACAACAGCTCTGGCAGCAGCCAAAGTGGCCATGGCTCCTGAGGGAGCACAGGCAGCACTTCCAGCCACAGGGATGTGCCATTCCCTCCCTCCCAGTGCCCAGCAAACCACTGGCATTAAGGAATCCTGGCCAGGCTGTCCCTGCTCTCTGTCCCTGTGTTCCCCTCACTGTGCTGCTCACCAGCACTTCCCACTCCTGGGATCCCTTCCCCGCTCACAGGGGAATTGTCTCCCTCCCTTCCCAGAGCTCTCAGGACAGAGCTAATGCGCGG
>NW_008658703.1:28539-35622 GCF_000695815.1 Acanthisitta chloris
AGGCTCCCGGCGGGAGCAGCTCCAGGGCCAGCGCTGGCTCTGCCCTGTGGCCCAGCAAGGGTTAAGTCCTGCCATTTTGGTGCCATTCACTGATATGTCCATTAAGGGTGTTACATAACAAAATGGCAGCGCTTAACCCTTCCCTGGCCAGGCTGTCCCTGCTCGCCAGAGCGTGTCCCTCTGTTCCCCACGCTGGGGCTGCTGCTCCTGGGAGTCCTTCCCTGCTCCCAGGGGAATTGTCTCTCTCCCTTCCCTGAGCTCCCAGGGCAGAGCTAATGAGCTGCTCAGACTGGGACTTGTCACCCAAAGGGTTCAGAGCCCACACAAGTTCCCTCTGCCATCTCAGCACTGCACAGAGCGAAGTTGGCTGGAGTGATGCTCCAGCATCGTTTCAGGGATGGCAGTGCTGGGAAAAGTGGATGGAAACAGGGAAAATGTGGGATACAACAGCCCTGGCAGCACTTCCAGCCACAGGGATGTGCCATTCCCTCCCTCCCAGTGCCCAGCACACCACTGGCATCAATGAGTCCTGGCCAGGCTGTCTCTGTGCTCTCCTCACTGTGCTGCTCACCAGCACTTCCCATTCCTGGGATCCCTTCCCTGCTCCCAGGGGAATTGTCTCTCTCCCTTCCCAGAGCTCTCAGGGCAGAGCTAATGAGCTGCTCAGACTGGGACTTGTCACCCAAAGGGTTCAGAGCCCACACAAGTTCCCTCTGCCACCTCAGCACTGCACAGAGCAAAGTTGGTTGGTGTGATGCTCCAGCAGCACTTCAGGGATGGGGAGAAGTGGATGGAAACTGGGAAAATGTGGGATACAACAGCCCTGGAATTAGCCACACTGTCCATAGGGTGGCTCTGGCTCCTGAGGGAGCACAGGCAGCACTTCCAGCCACAGGGATGTGCCACTCCCTCCCTCCCAGAGCATGACGGAGCAGTGGGAAGCAATTCAGACTGGGCTTGACTAAATATTTACCAAATTCAACAGCTAAACACTTGTGGAAGGAGCTGAGCTGCAGCACCACAGGCATCACGTCCTGGATTTGGGCAGAAAATGGGATTTTGGGAGCTGAAGTCTAACTGCACTTGGAGTCACCTTTCTGCTGCCCATGATATTTGGGTGAATTCACCTTAAAAATCATTATTAGGCTTAAAAACCACAAGTTTGGCTCCATGCTGGAGGCTGAGCACTATCTAAGGGCTCTGGATAACCAGGAGAGGAATATCCACAATCCTTGGAAAGCTCTAGGAGCCACAAAGATGAAGATGCAGTTGGATAAATAGGAAATAGCTGCTAAATAATAATAGCTGTAAAATTCCAGCTAGGAATTAGCTTAACTTTTCTCCAAGTGTTCACTATAGAGGTGAAATCACATGAGTAATTTGCCCATTTCTCATCTGAATTCGGAGGAGTTTCACTACCAACAGGAAAATTATAACAAAGCAACTAAAAATGCATTAAGTATCAGGTTCACATGCTCCTCATCCAGGGCTGTGATTTTCAGGCCTGAGGAATCCTCACACCAGAGGAGAAGGAAATCCAAGTGGTTTCATTACAGGGAGCAGAATTCCTCCCCACCTTCCTCCCAGGTACGGAATCTCCAGGCACAAAGCTCCTCTGCTACCAATTAATCATTAAAAACCTCTTTACCCACTGTTTGTTTTGACTCCAAAATAAAACCTTCCACTTGCTATGGCTTGATTGGAACTTCTATTTCCTAGGAAGAGGTTTCAATATCCAATATCCAACTGAAATCTTAACTAAGCCTTGTGGGTTGCAATCAGCTCCTTCCCCAATTAATGCTGATGCTTATTAAAAGAAGGATCCAGGTTGGTTCATTGATTTTAATGCAAGAGCAGCAAAAATTTGCATCTTTAAATACTCTCTCCCAACACCAATCAGCTGTTCCAGCTGTGCCTGTGATAGCACAGGCAATTCCCTGGGATTCCTGGGTTTTCACTACAGGCTGCAGCTACTCCTGGCCAAAGATTCCTCCTCAATCCAATAGAAATCACTTAACTCACCCTCAGCAGCACCACAGAAGGAACTGGGGGAGGTGGATACAAAGGCACCAGAAGGAAAAAGCTCAACTACTAAGGAATATTCTAATTTATCCATCAATATTCCTGCACAGGACATCCCTGAGAATCACACCCTGTGCCTGAGAGCATTGGGCAAACACTCCTGGAGCTCTGTCAGCCTTGGGGCTGTGACCACTGCCCTGGGGAGCTGTTCAGTGTCCACACACCTCTGGGGGAAGAACCTTGTGCTGATACCCAACCTAACCCTGTCCCAGTACCCAAACACCTCTGGGGGAAGAACCTTGTCCTGATATCCAACCCAACCTTCCCCTGACACAGCTCCAACTCTTCCCGGGGTCCTGTCACTGGTCCCAGAGAGCAGAGACTTGAGCTGCCTGTCCTGAAGAGCTGCAGACCATGATAAGTCTCCTCTCAGGCTCCTCTGCTCCAGCTGAACAAGCCAAGTGCCCTCAGCTGCTCCTCAGACCCTTCCCCATCCTCATGTCCCTCCTTTGGACACTCTCCACCAGCTTTACATCCTGTGGCATCCAAAACTGCCCTCAAGACTGAGCTGAGGTGAGTGAGTCCATCTTCTCCCAGCCTGATGGACATGGCTGGTGTCAGGTCACCGGAGCCTTGGCAACATATTTTGGAGAAAAAGAACCACCAGGGGATAAATCCCTGAATTCCTGTCTGTAAAATGCTTCATTTGACAACATAAAGGACAAGTGAGCTCCAACCAGGGCAGGGGAGCTCCAACCAGGACAAGGAAAGCCCCAACCAGGACAGAGTTTGGCTGTCCTACACCCCCTGACCACTACCAGAACTACAAACCATCAGCACAAAACTCATTTCCATTCACAATTTCTCTTCTGGGGGCTGCACAAATGATCAAAACATACACAAAATCTCAAGGGAGGAATTTCTGGGCTTGTTTTTGCTTCTCCTCTTGGTCAAGGCTGAAAAGAGCCACAGCTGCTGGGACTGCCCAGTCAGAGGGAAGTGAAACTTCTCTGTCCCTCACCAAACTCTGGAGCTTCACCTACTTGGGAGTGATAAGTGCTCCAGGAAAGGAGACTAAAGGCACAGAACCAAGTTCTGATGCAAGTTTAATCCTGGAGCTCCTCTCCAGCTCTTCCTGGTCCTCTTGGCCAATGTGTGAGCTGGAGGTGCAGGAGACAATTCCACCCCCGTTTTCAGCCCTGAAACTTCAGCCTGAGCAACATTAAGACTCATTGGCATTTCCACAGCATTCCCAAAGCATTCCCATTTCCTACCTGTCAGGGAAGTTCATGGGTTCCCGCTGGGATCCTGACCAGGCCCAGTGGCAGAAAGTGATGGTGGTGAAGATCCTGTGGGTAGAGAGAAGTTGGTTAGCACAGCTGGTGACAGGTCACCACTTCCATCCCAAACTCTGGAACCCCTGGGAAAGAGAAGGCTGCATCCCAGTTTTTAAGGAAAGGACACTCAAGTCACGCTTGGCTATTCCGTATCTCTCTAGTCTTTGCTTCTCCCATCAACACCCTCATGAAAAATCAACCTCTGCTTTGACCCAAACATCTCCTGGAACAACATTCCCATTTCTAACAGAGTTTCTTCCCAGGAGGATGAGACCACCAAGAGTTGAACTTGTCCTGAATGCACCTGGAGCTCACTCCAGGGAAGTCCTAAAGCAGGTCCTAAAGCACAGGTCCATGTGTCCACCACCCAGAACATGGATAAAGTCAGTTGTCCCTTATTTCTGACCCCACCTGAGGCCACATCCTCATTCCCTGCAGCAGCTTCCATGAAGCTCCACATGAAGTAGAGGAAAAAAAAGGGGAAACAACTTCTTGGAGAGTTTTTTTTTGTCCTGAAGAGCATATAAAAATCCTTCTGAACCAACATTCTCATATGTTTATCTGCCTCTTCCTCCAGAAACACTTCTCCTGGCTGCAGCTCACTGCTGCTCAACAACACTCCTTTCATGAGCCTGGACAGTGTCACATCCAAAGCTTCTCCCTCTAGGAAAACACAGGGAAGGAACCCACAGCCAAGGGCACTGGGCAGGGAGAAACATCAAATGCTGTTTCTCTGGGTTGGTGTCACCCTCTGCCAGCAGCACCAGGTGCATCCAAGGGGATTTATCCCAACCTCAGGACACATCCATGGGCAGTCCTGGGATCCCCAGGCTCCCGGGAATGCTGTGGGCTGGAGGTGGAGCACAGGAATTGCTGCACAGTGGCTGCCAACACAACTCCTTGCAAGTTCAGCCTCTTATTTCTGCAGAGCCACCAAGCACTGAGTCACTTCCCTCCTCCTAAAGCTGCAGAGTTCTTTGTCCCCCAGGCAGGACAGCAGCTCCCAACTCTCCTTTCCAGGGATGGGACA
This sequence comes from Acanthisitta chloris, assembly GCF_000695815.1. NCBI lineage: Eukaryota > Metazoa > Chordata > Aves > Passeriformes > Acanthisittidae > Acanthisitta > Acanthisitta chloris. Next base: position 32,929 of record NW_008658703.1, read on the forward strand.
AGGGCTGGGAAGGGTCAAACCCTAAGGTCATGATGTCCCCAAAGCCAGGAGATTGTGCCCAGCACATCTTCTCTCTCTTTTCCTACTTTAAGCCCCAAAAAAGGCTCCCAAAGGTTAAGCAAATTGCTACCAAGGTGCAGCTAGAGGAAGTTAATGAATGGATGTGGCACCACACTCAGTCCCTGATTAGCAATCCACAGGGCAGGTCTGGCTAATTATAGCTCATCCTATTAGTCCAATGCTTTTCTAATTAGGAGCCCATTGAAAACCACAGGGAGAGCTCCTGCAGGGCCTTCAGTAGGGCTGGAAAACCCCATGGACAGGGCAGGACTTCCATGGGCTCCTCCTGCATCCAGCCAGGCCAGGAACAAACACTCCTTCATGGGCACAGCCCCACGCTCAGCCCCAGCACGTACCAGGCAGTGCCAAGCGCCACAGCCTCGGGAATTGGCAGCCCTGGCATTGCTGCAGGGACAAAACACATAGTTAAGGGGGGAAAAAGGGATTATTCTGCCCGTGGAGATCATTACAGAAGCACAGAACATTCAGAGTTGGAAGGGACCCCAAGGATCATCAATCCAACTTCTGTTCCTGCACAGGACATCCCTAAGAATCTCACCCTGTGCCTGAGAGCATTGGGCAAACACTCCTGGAGCTCTGTCAGCCTTGGGGCTGTGACCACTGCCCTGGGGAGCTGTTCAGTGCCCAAACACCTCTGGGGGAAGAACCTTGTGCTGATCTCCAACCTAAACCTGTCCCAGTGCCCAAACACCCTCTGAGGAAGAACCTTGTCCTAATATCCATCCCAAACCTCCACTGACACAACTTCAGGCCATGCCCTCAGATCCTCTCACTGGTCCCAGAGATGATGTCCCTCCTGACTACCAGGGCACACTGTTGGCTCATATCCAACTTGCCATGGACCAGGAGCTCCAGGGCCCTTTTCAGCACTGTTTTCCAACTTCTCCTTCCCCAGTGTGTAGCTACAGCCAGGGCTGTCCTGTCCCACGTGTCCCTGTTAACCTTCACATAGTTGGCGATGGCTGAACAGGACTGGGAAAACATTCCAGGAGGGAGGAATCTGCAGGCAGTACTTGGGATCACAATACATGAGGCTCATAGAGCCTCACAACTCCAGCTCTCAGAGCTTCCTAGTGTTCCCTGGTGGTATGGATGAGCCTGGCAGGAGTCTAGCCTTGGGATCAGCAGGGATCCCTCCTCCCTGATTGCATGGATGAGTCTGGATCTCTCCTCCTCCTGATCCCTCTATTCCCTGGTTGCATGGATGAGTCTGGATCTCTCCTCCTCCTGATCCCTCTATTCCCTGGTTGCATGGATGAGTCTGGATCTCTCCTCCTCCTGATCCCTCTATTCCCTGGTTGCATGGATGAGTCTGGATCTCTCCTCCTCCTGATCCCTCTATTCCCTGGTTGCATGGATGAGTCTGGATCTCTCCTCCTCCTGATCCCTCTATTCCCTGGTTGCATGGATGAGTCTGGATCTCTCCTCCTCCTGATCCCTCTATTCCCTGGTTGCATGGATGAGTCTGGATCTCTCCTCCTCCTGATCCCTCTATTCCCTGGTTGCATGGATGAGTCTGGATCTCTCCTCCTCCTGATCCCTCTATTCCCTGGTTGCTTGGATGAGTCTGGATCTCTCTTCCTCCTGATCCCTCTATTCCCTGGTTGCTTGGATGAGTCTGGATCTCTTCCTCCTGATCCCTCTATTCCCTGGTTGCATGGATGAGCCTGGCACAGCCTGCCCTTGGGATCAGCAGGGATCCCTTCTCCTCCTGATCCCTGTGTTCCCTGGTTCATAGCTGAGCCTGGCAGGATCCTGGATCTCTCCTCCTGATCCCTGTGTTCCCTGGTTCATAGCTGAGCCTGGCAGGATCCTGGATCTCTCCTCCTGATCCCTCTGCTCCCTGGTTGCACGGATGACCCTGGCAGCAGCTTGGCTCTCTCCTCCTCCTCCTGATCCCTCTGCTCCCTGGCTCAGGGCTGGACCCAGCAGCAGCTTGGCCTTGGGGTCAGCAGGGATCCCTCCTGTTCCCTCCTCCTCCTGCTGCTGCTGCCACTGGTATCTCCCAGCGGCATTCCCGAGGCTCCATGTGCCCTGGAGAGCAGCTCTGAGCTCCCAGAGTGCCTTGTCATGGGCCCGAAATAGTTGGGATGCTGCGAGGCCACAGGAGCAGAGGTTTAACTGCTTCGGCGCTGCCTCTGCCCTGACCCACATTCCGCCCTGGAACTTTCCACTGGAGCCCTGAGTGCTCCTGGGAAGCAGCTGGTGCCAAGCCCTGGATCCCTCCAGCTCCAGCCTCCTCCTGCACGTCCAGCCTGGGAATTTGCTGCTGAGCACCTTCGTTTGCTGCTAATGAAAACACAGAGAATCACCCACCGAGAAAGATATTCCAGAGGATTCTGTTGGGAGTAGCAGCTGCTGCTGGGAAGTTGGGGATTAAACAGTTAATCCTTAGGAGGGAAACACTGTCCAAGCAGCAGTTTTGCCATTGGAAAAGGGGCTGGGAAGGAGCAGGGACAAGATGGGACACCAATCCTGGAGGTCATGCACAGCTCCTCCAGCAGCCAGGACAGCTCTCCCTGACACTTATTCCAAAGGCTGGATATTCCATTCCTAAGGATTTGTGGGTTTCATTCCCATAGAACAACTTTTAACACCTTAATAAGGGAAATA
>NW_008658704.1:0-7221 GCF_000695815.1 Acanthisitta chloris
CGCCCGGCACGGACACCCCGGCCCGCCCCGCGCCCCTGCCGGCACGGCACACCCACTCGGACCGCCCGCGGGCCGAGTGAGACCCCAGGATCGCACGCGTGTCCTCTCGGTGTCCCCTTGGGGACCCAGAGCTCACGCGTGTCCCCCCAATATTCCCATGGTTCATACGCATCCTCTCAGTGTCCTCATAGTCCACGCGTGTCCCCTCAGTATTCCCATGGTTCATACGCGTCCCCTCAGCATTCCCGTAGTTCATGTGGCCCCTTGGTGTCACAGAGCTCACGCGTGTCCCCCCAGTATTCCCATGGTTCATACGCATCCTCTCAGTGTGTGTATGTTCACGCGTGTCCCCTCAGTGTCCCCTTGATGTCCCAGAGCTCACACGTGTCCCCCCAGCTTCCATGTCTCTCCCAGTATTCCCATGGTTCATACGCATCCTCTCAGTGTGTGTATGTTCACGCGTGTCCCCTCAGTGTCCCCTTGATGTCCCAGAGCTCACACGTGTCCCCCCAGTATTCCCATGGTTCATACACACCCTCTCAGTGTCCCCGTAGTTCACAGGTGTCTCCTGAGTGTCCCCTTGATGTCCAGGAGCTCACATGTGTCTCCCCAGTATTCCCACGATTCATACACATCTTCTCATTGCCCTCATAGTTCATGTGTGTCCCCTCAGTGTCCCCTTGGTGACCCAGAGCTCACGCGTGTCCCCCCAGTATTCCCACGGTTCATACACATCCTCTCAGTGTGTGTATGTTCACACATGTCCCCTCAGTGTCCCCTTGATGTCCAAGAGCTCACACGTGTCCCCCCAGCATTCCCACGGTTCATACACATCCTCTCAGTGTCCTCATAGTCCACGCGTGTCCCTCCAGTATTGCGTGTTTCCCCCAGTATTCCCACGGTTCATACACATCCTCTCAGTGTGTGTATGTTCACACATGTCCCCTCAGTGTCCCCTTGATGTCCAAGAGCTCACACGTGTCCCCCCAGCATTCCCACGGTTCATACACATCCTCTCAGTGTCCTCATAGTCCACGCGGGTCCCTCCAGTATTCCCATGGTTCGTACACTCCCTCTCAGTGTATGTATGTTCACGCGTGTCCCCTCAGTGTCCCCTTGATGTCCAAGAGCTCACATGTGTCCCCTCAGCATTCCCATGGTTCGTACACACCCTCTCAGTGTATGTATGTTCACGCGTGTCCCCTCGGTGTCCCCTTGATGTCCAAGAGCTCACATGTGTCCCCCCAGCGTTCCCACGATTCATACACATCCTCTCAGTGTCCTCATAGTTCACGTGTGTCCCCTCAGTGTCCCCTCGGTCACCCAGAGCTCACGCGTGTCCCCCCCAGTTTCCCTATGGTTTACACACATCCCCATCAGCGTCCTCACAGCTCACATATGCCTCTCTGGTGTCCCACTCAGAGTCCTCATGAGTCACATACGTCCCCACAGTGTCCCTCTCAGTATCCCCATGGTTCGTACACGTCCCCTCAGTGTCCCCATCATTCACACATGTCCCCTTCAGTGTCCCTGCAGTTCACACATATCTCTTCGGTGTCCCCATGGTTCAATCACATCCCCTCAGTGTCCCCATGGCTCTCCTGCAGTTCACACATATCTCCTCGGTGTCCCCATGGTTCAGTCACATCCCCTCAGTGTCCCCATGGCTCACACATGTCTCCATCAGTGTCCCCACGGTTTACACACATTCCCAATAGCACCCCTGTCTCTTCAGTGTCCTCCTCAGCATGTTCACAGCTCACACATGTCCCCATCAGTGGGATTCATACATCCCCTTGGTGCTCCCACTTCTCTCCAGGAACCTCTCAGCAAGGCAGGAGCCATCCTCTGCACCAGGACGGGTTGGGGCTGTCTCCCATCCCCACGACCAAAGCCATTCAGCAGGTCCGTTCATCAGCGACAGGGTATCATGGACACATGGACTCTGAGCATGCTTCCTTGAGCAACTGGGCTGGAACCCACATCTGATCACACAAGCAGGTTGTCTGAGGAGCAGATGACGTCTCTGGCGACACAAGGCACTGTAAAGGGCACCTGGGGCTTTCAAAACCACAAGGGCCTCAAGGGTGCACTACTGTCATGTTTGCCCACGGAGCCGCTCCCGTGAGCTCCAGCTAATGTTTGGACTCTCACAGGGGCTCCATTTCAGGTCATTCGCTTGACATCAGCAAAGCACAGCCTAGCAGAAAACACACTGTGAAAACAACCAGCCACACATCTGCTTTCTGAGTAGACTGCACTAATTAAAGAGACTGAGAGGATGTGATGGAGCAATAATCCCTATTTAATAAGACTTTTTCTGCTTTCCAACCTCATGGGCAGACCTCAAGGTTGCTACACCATGACTGGAGCTCCTGGGAATTGTCTATATGTAAATAGGTAATGACACCACTGACAAGCAACTGTATCTGCCACCACCCACTTCAGAGCTTGATGCAAAGTCTTGACTCAAGTTTGCTCTTGCACTAAAATTTAACTCAAGATACCAGGCATATTCTTAGCAATTTTATATTTTTTTCCTTGATAATTTTTCCTTCAAGTAACACTAAATTTGTGAAAGTCTGGGAATGAATATTCCACCAAATTAGGATAAGCAGAGATAGGAAACAGAGACTAAACTAAACAAGAAAACAGTTGTCTGCAAACGTTTTTGAAGACATTCAATTCCACAAAGCTCAAAAGGAACAAAAAAGCTACATGGATCTTTTAAAATCAGGTTTGAATTTTTTTATGCAAGTAGGTTTGTGAATAGTAAAAAAGTAACCCTCCAAAATAATTGTTTCTTTCCCCATCAGAAGCATTTCTAAAATGGATTTTTAATTAATATTTTGAGAGCATTCCTTGTGAAAATGTCACATTTCATTTTTTCCTTGCATTATTTCCTGATGTTCTCTCCTATTCTCACCCTTTTTTTCTCACCCATGAAAAGGGGAAGAGAAAGGAGAAGTGAAATCACAACAGAAAATTATAAAATAAATACAAAAATATATGTCTTTATTCTCTGTTTCAGCTAAGAAAATATTCTAAAACTAAAAAATAACATGAAAGGTGTTCCCATATGCAAACTGAAAAGCAAGGAGAGAAATCGGGGAAGTGTGGACAAGAAGAACGTATTAAATTGGAAAGCTCCTTCATAGCAGCACATGTATGAGACCAGTGCAAGAATGAACATAGAAACTTCTCCATCATATGAAATTATAGTAGACTTCCTTCTCTCTTGGGAGATCTCCCCGTGTCCTTGTGGGACTGACTTTGCTCAGAGCAGTGCCACAGGAACAGCCAGATCACCTCCAAAATTGTAGATCCCAGCACTAACTTGCACTAAGACTGGCTATAGCCAACCCTTCAAGAAAAACACTTGGACATAGGGATGCTTCTGTCAAGCTTCCTGGTCAATGGCACCATGAAATTCAGATTCCCAGTTTCTCTTTCCCGATACAAGCACCGATCCATTCTTTTCTTCACATATCTCCAGATGACAATGCTTTTGTTAAGAAGACAACAGCGCACAGGAACCTCCCACCATACAAATGGGCATCATCCCAAAGATGTTCTAGGCAAAGCTAACTGTTTTTCCTCACCTGTCAGAGTGCATGGATGGCTGCTGTGATTAATGCCGAAGCCCTCTGACTTATTCAGTAGTAATCGTTGACTGATCCATTGTGTCATGTTTTCATTTCAGCACTTGTAGATCTTGGGTGTTTTCCAGTGAGTGAGTCTGCATGTTTCCAATGTCCACTCGACTGGTGCTTCTAAATTAGGGATTTTGACTTACCCTATTGTGACTTGAAGATTCCATTTTTCTCTTAAATGGCTTTCATCTGCACAGGGCTATAGTGCTTCCTCCAGAAATCAGCAGAGGGATCATAAACAAGCAACAACAATAAAAAAGCAACCAGAGAAAAAAATCCTTTTAAATAAAATTTTAAAAATCCTTTTCCTTTCAGTGAGGAAACAGCCATTATAGTTTTTGCCACTGGCCCAGGAAGGAATGCTGATTCCTTCGTGCTTTTTTTCCGGTCGAATTCTGCTTCTCAGTGGAAGGAATGAAAAGGCCTTGGTGGCTTTAAGGGAATCAGGTCCTTCCCCTCTATGTTTCATCACCTAGCAAGCAGAGTACAGGACTTATTTTGAGCCATTTCCCTCAGAAATGTTCCAGCTTTGTTGAGGGAAGTTGATATCAAGACCTCTCAGAGGAAAAGCTTACGATTCCTTTTTCCTACTGCTCATCCCTTCCCACTGTTAAACTTTAGCACAATGTTGCTGCACATAAGTGGGATGGACACAGAATAGGATCTATGTAATATAGCTGTTGCTCCTGGAAATGTCCCTAGGAAATGGTCAATTAGGGACAATGTCCCTAATTGTAATGTCCCTAGGAAACAGAAATGCCTAATTGTAATGTCCCTAGGAAACAGAGGTGATGATGTTCCACACTTGCTGAAGGTCAGCACAAAGTCTGAAAGAAATCAGACTTGAATTTCTTTGCTAGGGGAGGAGAAGAAGGCTGTCAAAGAGCTGTTTGCAGCTCCTAGAGTCACACACCTGATACACGCCCACTTGGTACAGCTTAGAGTAGCCCTCAGGCCACATTTCCTACAAAACTGCATAGCAACTGTGTGCAGTAGGAATGCAGAGAACACTCATTGTGCCACCTCCACTTCCCTCCAGCTGCTTGCTGCTATTTCCCTCTTCCTAAGACTGGCAAGGTCATCTGCAGCTTTCAAGAGGTTCCTTGGCTGCTGTTTACCCTCTGTTCTTGGTAGACCTAACAGAAACATCTGTATGCTTAGAGAGAAGTCATCAGTCCGTCCATCTACTGCCACTGCTTTGATTTGAAGTATTTTGAAGATTGATGCCTCAAAGTCATGGTGGGAAGCAGGGAGAAAGGTGACAGGGAAGAAGGCAAGAAGGGGTTGCATTTTATGTTTGTGTTTTTCAAGAGAAGCTTGAATAAAGCTTCCCCCAAACATCTGAATGGAGGTGTTCTGGGCAGCCTGCATTGTCTGCAGGGGTTGTATTACAGAGTGGCCTTCTTCTGAGGAGAATTCATGAAAAGCACATGGGAGAGAGCTTGTTTTCTACTGAGCAAAATGAAGTCCTCAGAAGAGCCACGGCATGCTAGCTGAGGCAGGAAGGCCTAGAACAGTTCCTTGGTATGCAGACTTTAGCTTGGCAAGAAGACTTTGTTGGACCGGGGACGCCAAACAATTTGGACAGGCTCCAGCCCCATCGCAGAAATGCTCTCCGCCTGCCTCTGGGAGGAACACAAAATGTGTTCCTCAGCTCTTTCCAGTGCCTCTGACCTGCTCACCTCATTGCAAGCTGGATACAGGACCAGCCACCCACACGCAGTCACTTGGTCATATCAGAATGAGCCAGGTTTTCAAGTCATCTGAAACCACAGAAAGAAACCCCTCTGACCCTCAGTGACGACAGATCCAATGAGTATTCTTCAGGTCCTGCTGCATGTAGGTTCCTGGATAGCAACTGAAATAACCCAGTCCTAAACACAAACCTACCACAGTGTCACGGGTTGATTCAGCACCTCTCCAGGCTGGGTAAGTTCTCACACCTGATTAAAAATATTCTGAGGATGGAAAAAAAAAGGCCTTTGTAAATGCATTTTCTAATAACAGAGGCAGGCAAGGAATTTTTCAAATACCACTTGCTTGCCCAAACTCCAACAAAATATAAACTCTGCAGACGGGGATGGTTGACTTAGGGTAAATATTTAACTTTATTCTCCAAAGGCACATGCAGTTTTACCAGAAAGAAGATGAAAAATATAGAATAATACCCCCACACACAAACCCTGTTTACTCTAAAGCTCCTTTGATGACTCTGAGAGCAGTCATATTGAGACAGGAGTAAATTTAAAACGGGGTGTGTAGTTTCTTTTTTTCAAAACCGTCATAATATACAAACATGAAGAGAAACAAATCAGGATGTGCTTGAAAAGAAAGGCCTCAAATCACCTCTCAAGAATAATGGAATTTTCTCCTTCATAGGGTCTCTTTGAGGGTAAAGCAGGGGAAAATAGGAAAAAAGGGCAAGAACAAGTAAAGATATTCAAGATCTTGGCTATGTGACCATCTGTCCTAGCAGGGGACATTGCCTCTACTTGGTGGGGGAAATTCAGGGTCAGGCTTTTCAAAACAAGCTGGGCTGATCTGAAAACAAGCTGTGTGATCTCTCGCAGTGAAGCTTTGCTACTGAAGAAGCAAAGGAAATGATTGGAGGGTTTCAACTATGGGAAACATGCTTGAATGAAGAACTTGCAAGTGCTCCAGGTGCTTGCTGATTTCTCCCATGGTTGTGGGTTGATAAAGTGCCTTGTCTTTGGCAGGAGATGGGTAAGTTAGACATCTGAGGATTTGCCTGGCATTCGAGGATTCATACACAAGCAGTGTATGCCTGGATTTACATCAGCTGTATGGAATATGCTATAAAAAGCTACATTAGGAAAAAAAACCCCGTGAGCAATTTCTGAATGTTGGTTGTGATTCAGTGCGTAGAAGCAGCAAGGGGAGTCTCTATCCTTACACATTTTATCCCTGGTTATGACTATGACAATTAATACTGTATCCCTGATTGTGGGTGACATTAAACTGGGATGACAGTGAACAGGAGTGGTAAAGCTTCTGCCAAGGAACATAAAGGACTGTGCAGCTGCCCTTTGCCCACTGGCCTGTAGGGATGTCTCCCCATGCCCCTAGCTTGCTGCAGGAGTGTGACAGTGGGCACATCAAGGGCTGTGGGAGCCAATGTGTAGACCAAACATGTCTGTGAGAGGTAACTGCAGCTTTAGAGATCCTCGTGGCTATGTGAAAAAAGCTTCGAACAACTGTGAGAACAGTCATGCTGGAAAAGAACAACATAAGAGTAAACAAAGCAGGAACATGTGATATTTTCTGAGAATTTTCTGAGAATTTTCCAAGTATCCAGCAATTTGCAGCTCAGATATTTCCAGGTGGTCCTTTGGATTTAAAAGCTTTCCATTAATTTTCCTCCTGCAAATTTGTGTGCTGTTTTTTTTAACCCCATCTTTTCCAGAATCATAGAATCATAGACTTTAAGGGTTGGAATGGACCTTACAGATCATCTTGTCCCAACCCCCCCTGTCATGGGCAGGGACACCTCCCCACTAGATCAGGTTGCACAAGGCCTCATCCAGCCTGGTCTTGAACACTGCCAGGG
>NW_008658704.1:7280-30374 GCF_000695815.1 Acanthisitta chloris
CAATAATAAACTTTTGTCTAATATCTAACCTAAACTTCCTTTCCTTCAATTTGAACCCAGTACCCCTTCTCTTATCACTGCAGTTCCTAGCAAAGAGTCCCTCTCCAGCTCCCTTATAGGCCCCTTCACATATTGAAAAGTTTCTATGTGGTCTCTATGCAGTCTTCTTCTCCAGGCTGAACAGCCCCAACTTCCTCTGCCTGTCTTCATGGGGGAGATGCTCCAGTCCTCTTACCAACTTCATGGCTCTCCTCTGGACCTGCTCCAACAGTTCCATGTCCTTCTTATGTTGAGGGCACCAGAACTGCATGCAGTATCCAGGTGGAGTCTCATGAGAGAATGTGATATGGTTTGTCCCATACAAAGTCCACTGCATGCTTTTTTCACCCTCTGTACCTCTCCTGATGGAGACAGGTAGTTACCAGGACTGCTTCTGACCTAAGACAGAAGATGGCATCTTGCCAGCGATGTGTTCTTACTGGGTTGATTCACCAAGTGGGTGTATTAACCACCTGTGTAAAGCATCAAACCACTAAAAACTTGCCATGTTTGCTATAATTTGTGAAATACAGATTTAGGAAAGTGTTAACAGACTTTTTGCCTCTGTTCTTCAAGACTGCTGTTCTGCCACCAAGCGCAATTCCCTCCTTTGTTAGGAAGGGAATTTGGCATGCAGGCTCAGGAGATGCTAATAGGCTCATGAGTCTAATGAGGCTGTAGGTCTCTGAGGCTGTGTGTCCTCGAATTTCTGCTCAGAGGTACTCTTAGACAGCTCCTCAGAGGGTGCTTCTCTTCAGCTAACCTTCCTGTTTTCATGAAAGTCACAGAAATACATTTCCTTTGAGATTTCCACACTTCAGTGAAATTTCAATGAAATTGCATGCTGGATTCAAGAGCTATTAATGAGGAATGGATGGAGTCATGTAGAGACACATCTCCCATGGCATGTGCCAATGCACATATTTTTAGGAACGAGGCTAGAACTTACCTTGTGTTTACTGTTGTCCCAACTCTCCGTATGAATCACAAAGTAGTTCTCCTAAGTATGGGAGAAAGGGGAGATGCAGATTTTCTCTTTAATCCTGAAAACATACATAAAATATGTGGAAACAAGGGCGAGTCACATATATCTAAGGAACATGGTAAGTACATACTATATGTTTTCCTGGCCAGCAAAATTGAAGAAAACAAATTCAAAAGAAAGGAGAAGCACAGAATCTTGTGTAATGAGACTGCAGATTAGTATGCAAATAAACTCAAATTCTGAGACATCACAGCAGCATGTTGCATTACTGCTCTCTCACCTTTCATCCATCATGTTTGCATCATGGAAAATAAGCTTTTTACTACCGAACTCTGCAGTTTCAGATGTATTTCTTAGCTAGACCTAGAAAAGTATATAGGTACCTGGTGTTTTCCTGGGGTTTGTAGTTCTCATTGATCTGAAAACCTTTGAGAATCTGAGCTTATATTATCTATTGTACAATTTTCAAAGCTGTCTAGGGCACCTGCTGCTGTATGTATACAAGGTAACTGTTGGGCATTCCAAAGGTCCCTTTATTAGCCTGAGCTAAAGTGATTTTAACTCCCTAATGAAGTAGCACCATTATCAAAACCAGGCAAAACAAAACAAACAACAACATACTCATGCGGAGTAGATTACACACTACTGTGTCTGTGTGTGTGCAGGTTTTGGAGTAACTGCCCTGCTGGGAATTAATATGAGAAAAACAAGGCAGGAGGAGTATGCACTTTCCACCTTCCTGAGATCAGCGCAGTGAACTCCTACTTCAGGGAGATCAAGTTCAATCTCTGGCAAAATGCAGCCACAGGGCAGGGTGGCAGACACAGGCTGAAGCCCCCTGATTCTGCATCAGGGTTGCTGGTCTGTGAGACATGTGTGCTTCTTGCAGGGGTGAAGAGGTCCTAACTTAGCCTTGTAACCCCCAGCTCGCAAAGGAGCTTTAAGAATAATGAACAGAGGCAAAGCCATCCTCCACCCCCTGCTCACATGCCACCTTTTTTCAGAGGTGAAAGAGTGGCTCTATTAGCAGCAGAGGATATGCTCAGCAGAGCCACCACATCTTTCTAGTGGATGAGGAGAAGCAGCAGAGGAGGCAGCTGTAGCAGGCTGAAAGCTTTTTCTGAGTGCCACAGGAAAAGAAACCATTATGAGAGTGTGCTAAAAGCCTATTCATTGCTAAGGAAAAGGCTACTGAGGAATGTGGGATGCATGCCGAAAGCTGCCAGCCAGAGCAACAGGAAGATTATTAAAGCCCTTTGCAAAGACCCCCATCTCCTTCCTTTGGCAGTGGCAATTCTGGACATGGAGTCATTTTGGACCTACCCATTGAAATCCTGTAAATAGCTGTCTGCTGGGAGGGAGAAACTGAGTTACAGCTAAGAGGGTTTCTTTGTGTGGGAACTGTAGGTAAAATACCCATATCGTGGCCAAATACAGTTAGGAAGGAAGGCAAATGCACAGCCTGGAGAAGCTCTCCTTGGATTACCAGACCTCTATGGGGAATGATTTGAACTCCCAAAGGAAGCAAATGTGGCTGTTTTCAGCTATGCTCCTCAGTGGGGAGCAACACCGACCTTCTCCAAGCTGGCTGCTTGTGCAGGGTCTGTGCACAGAGAAAGCTTGGGCTAGGGAAGCCTTTTGGACTTCCAATGGGAATATTTAGCCCTGTGTCAGCAACTACCTGTTCTGACAGACATGAGAGCTGTCTCCTGCTTTCTCTCTCTCTGTCTTCCTTTCCCACCCACTCTTCCTTTTATTTCTTTTTCCACACCTCATTTTTTTATCTCCTTAGTGTTGTTTAGGATGAGTGCCTGTGAGGCAAACCCTAGCCAAAGGGAACCCATTCAAAGATCAAAGTCTCCGAGCAAAGACTCCTACAAGCTAGGTTATCCCCTTTGCTCTCTATGGTGAAGCTGATCCTTTGTCCCATGTTGTCCCCTCCCCAGACCTGTACCACATTTTCAGAGACAATAGCATAGCTCCAGGCTGGGAGCATTGTTTTCCTGCATCTAGGAATGCCTTGACAAGGAATCAGCATGAAGGAGGAGGTGAGTCAGTACCTTCAGGGGATTGTGGTGGTCTATTAACTACTCTTGGCTGCAAGGAGACTCCAACATGCCTGGTCCCATATCCAAGGGTTTAAAAGTCATGAGCCTGGTCCCTCCAAAACCATGAGACTTTATGGTTTAAAAAGCTTGATGTTTAAAAGAAAAATAAGTGCATGCTCTTCATTTGCCTTTGGTACTGGAACCCTTGGGTCATATTTTTTAGCTTTTAGCCCAAAATCCAGTGTCCATTCTGCTCTTTGGTTAGAGAACACAAACCATCTTCCTTGTCTGCTCACTCATATATTCATGAGACTTTTCAGAACCTGAAGTCTTTGAGCCCACTAATTCTCTGTACACCTTCATTAAATTTGCCCAATGGGTTTGAGTTGTGAGAGAATCAACAGGGAGACATATACCCATGCATAACACCATTGAATATACATTGTGTCCTTAGAAAATGGTCCAGAAGTAGAGATGTCAAAGGTTACTGCTACTGTTTTAAAAGATGAAACTAAATCATCTTGGAGTGGAGGAGAGGAAAGACATGGAAGCACTTAATATGTTGGAAATGCTGCTCAGAGGCTGGACCAGGAGTCTCTCTGGAAAGAAGAAAGTATATTCAATAACCAAACTCAGCTGAAGCAAAACCTTAGAAAACAAACTGCCCGTGCCAGGAATTTGGGGGAAGGGCTAGTACTGGGAAAAGGGGAGAAAAGAGCACAGAGAATTATTTAGTTCAAGTAAAAACAGAACAGCACATCTGAAGAGCATAACAGGGAGGTGCATGTCACAACTGGCCAGGATGAAAAGAATCAGAAAAGAAAGAAGGAAAGTCAAAGACAGCTTTAGGAGTAATGACAGGGAGATCAGATTTTCAGGCAGAGCTCAGACATGTCAGCTAAGTGGAGCCTTGTAAGCACTGCTTTATACAAAAGGCATCCCAAATTCCAGTAACAACATCCACCTGAAGCCAGCAGATGCACTGTCTCACCTACACCCTTGGGGCTCAGAAAAATACTGGTGTTTGGAGGTACGCCCTTCCCAGGATTAATGCCAAATCCTGACTTATCTGTGCAGGGCCCACAGCTCCTAACAAGGCAGGAATGGAGAAGTTCAGCTGGGCTCAGCTAAAAAAGGGTCAGCAATCTGCTTGCAAATGCCTTGTGGCATTTTCACACCAGTGCTACCTGGAGATACACGGATGAGATGGGATTACAGGTCATTTTGATCTCTCTGGCTTCCCTCCCCAAAAGTAAATGATGGGGTTCTTATCATTTCTCCAGCGGACCATGTGTGCTGCCAGGAAGCGTTCAGATACCTTCAGTGCTGCAGTACATTCATGCCTATGGTGGCTGGGTGGTACTTGGTTCCCAAATGATCTGGTGCTGTGCAGAAAGACAGGGAAGCAGCCAGGGTACCACAGGACTGCACAAGGATGAATTATCACCATGAGTCCCAAGGCTGAGGGCTGACCACACCTTGATCCCAGCTGGAAACAGCCAGCGAAAGTGTTCAGGGAAAATTTTGAGACACAGCCTGAGCTGAAAATGGGAAGCTGATGGGGACAGGAGGTCACTATGGTGGGTCGTGCATGGTAGGAAATTGCACCATGGTAAAAACACCACTGCCTCTTACTTCTGCTCAATCCTAAGTGCAGCTCCACCAGCCAGGCACAGCCACGTCCCACCCTTCGGGGCACACTCGCCTGCTCTGTTGATTCAGTTAATTCCCAGTGGGAAAGGATGGGGCAGGGTTTGGCCCTTTGTCTCTTGGTGTCTGTGCAATCTGTGGGCTTGCAAGCAGTGAACCATAAAAAATGAAGAGTTGACAATTAAACACTCAAAATCTGCTAGGACTTTGTCCGGAGTGGGCTAAGCAAACAAGTGCAGATGGAGCGACCTATGATCTGCACAGTTATATGAACTGCACAGTTAAGGGTGCACTCTACACTGCTTAATGTGCTTTAATCATAGTAATTTATGAACCAGGTTTCTTGCTTAATGAATGCATAGAAGGACGCCTTGACTTGTTCAGCTGGCTTATAACCTCCATTACTGAGCTGGGAGAGTGGTGTTGATTTGGCGCCTGGATGTTTAATGTGGCTGTTCACATGGTGTAGAAAATGCACCATGAGGAATCATCAGAGAAAGGGACTGAGCTGCTCCATAGCCCTCAGGCTCAGGATCTATCAGTGAAGACCGAGCCAGTGACTGTGTGATGTTCTTGGAAGGGCCATTTCGGGTGAAGAAGGATGCAAACCTTTGAGATGCTGTTATGCATGACCCAGCATTTGCCTGCACACCCAGAACAAAGTTCACACTTCATCCCCAAAAGATTCCCCCAGGAACACAAGCTGATCATCAAGGCTAAGTGTCTTTCATGGGAGAGCATCACCAGCCAGCTCCAGCAGGTTCTGAATGCATCTTTCTTCACGGGACATTGACCATTGTTGATCTCACTCATGTGGAACAAGGCAACGCCATCTCTCATGTGCCTCCAGGGGATTAAAGAGGACCTCGGGGAAGAAGGCACAAAATCTTCCCTGGGTTAGCATTTTCAGACAGAAACCTGTTTTCAGGGGATGAATTATAATTATAAGGCAGGTTTGTTTTTTTCCCCTTTGAAACCAGTCTTTTTCTAGCTGCAGAAGGTTGTTCTCTCCATACTGTCAAATAGGAAAAGTAATTTAAAAATATCAGAGGCAAATACCTCTATTTTCTTTTTTCCTCCTCTCTTTTTCTTTCTGCTGCTTTTAATTTCTGAACTTAGTCTGTTATTGGATAATTGCATTGGCTAATTGCATTTAAACAGTTTTAGCAAGATTGGGTAATTACATTCAGAGCAATTGGACTGAAAATGTACAGAATCTGGTAGAAGTATTTCACAAGAGACTGAACCAGATAAACAAGAAGGGATGTGTTACACTGTGTGAGGGTACACGTACGTACTTAGGGTACATCAGTCAGACTCCAAAACAAGGAAATACTATATTCAGGACTCTGAGTCCTTTCCCAGGACCTGGGATCTATGGAAAGCAATTCCAGTGGCAATGAAGAGAACTTGTAAATATAGCCTAGATTTTCATTAACAACAGATAAACCAATTCCAAAAGTAAAACCCCACAAATATCTTAGGACCATTTACCGTATCAGAAACCTCACTGGCAAATACAGCTTTTATTTCTAAATACATTCAGTGAAATTCAAATTTCCAATAATTAAACTGTTGCAACCAGGTGTGTAGCTGTATTGGCTCTCTTGCAGCCAGCAGGAACACAGCAATTCCCTTTTAGTCTTGTGCATATTCAGAAATAATTTCCTGGGAGGTTAGCACTCTCTGTGTGTGAAGCAAGTATCCAGCATGAAGGGGACATGGGACAGTTTTACCTAGCTTCTTGTTACTGGCTCCTTCCTTAACCCTCCCTGCAGCTAGTTCCTTCATGCAGTTTCCTCCCCTGGATCTCAAGCAGATGGGAAGGCTGGTGGGAAATGCTACCGATTTTGGTAAAAAGGTTTATGAGCAAACCCAGCAGTCTCCAGCCACATGGAGCGATGTGATGGAGCCTTCTACACTTCACGTGGTCATGCTGCTTCTCAGGCTCCCACAGCACACAAGCACGAGGGGTCATTTCACCTTTCTAGCATTGTGCTTTGGTCCTGGTGAGGAAAATAAATCCTCTCATTTTCTGCTAAAGGGAAGAGTTAATAGAGAAGCAGGCAGGAATTGCACGTCTAAAGCCCACTAGCAACACCTCTGATGCAGCAAAACCAATTTGCAGAGCCTGGGATGAAACTTGTCTGAGTCTGCCCATGTACCCATCTTTCCTTTATCTCCCCCTCTCATCTGAAAGCGAGTCACAAGCAGATTAATTTGAGAAAAGTTTAAGCCACTTCTGAGAGCCTCTGGCTCATGGGCAAGGCACTGGGCCTC
The DNA here is from genome assembly GCF_000695815.1 of Acanthisitta chloris. Taxonomy (NCBI): domain Eukaryota; kingdom Metazoa; phylum Chordata; class Aves; order Passeriformes; family Acanthisittidae; genus Acanthisitta; species Acanthisitta chloris. The sequence continues at coordinate 14,283 of NW_008658704.1, forward strand.
CTGGAGCAAACCTCCCTGGCAGAAATCATTTCATAAAGGGCACCCTGTGGACAGCAAGTCCTTCAGGCTAGGGCTGTGACTCCTCCACATTAACCATAATGTCCACACTTGGCATGATGAGGAGTCATGGTGAGCAAAACCTGGTGAACAAGCCTGAGCCAAGGGCTTTTCCAAGCATTACAGCCAGTGTGGGCACTGGCCAGGCACAAGTCTGGGCAAAGCTCGACATTTCACAGCTGCATAGGCAGAATTTCATTTTGCCATTCATAGCACGAGGAACTGAGGCATATGCTGTATAGGAAGGGAATGGCAAGGACAGCCCTTGGGTGATGAGCTTCTGCTCCCGTTGGAGGAATAAAGATGGGGGATTTGTGGGGATGATCTTAGAAGAAACTCTAGAAGCTTAAGAGAAACCTCAAGCTCTGGCATAGATGACAGGACCATGATTACCATGCCTGTTTTTTCATAAAACCTAGCAGATTTCACTACAAGCACAGAGTTTGACTTTTCCACCAGCATATACAAAACCCATGCCACCCTGTCAGCCACCCCCAACAGCAGCAGGTGTTGTCTCCATCCAAGCAGAGAAGGTGCTGTGAAGGAAAGGGTTAAGGTCTGGCCCATGTTGTTGGTACCCCTGAACTCCAGGTCCTCTGCAAAAGGGAGTAGAGGGTCTGGCATGTGGAGTCTTTGCTGGCTGGGATGCTGAGGTGGACAAAGTCAGTCTGCCTCAGGGAATCTGGTGTTTTCTCACACCCACACATCTCCCTTGGGACAAGTCTCCTGTGTTTTTCTATCCAGTTCCAGTAAGATGAATGGAACTACACTAAAACATGGCATTGCCACCAGCACACAGGCTGAGCCAGCCCCTAACTAGCATGAAATGGTATAAACCCACTCATCTCTGAAGCTAGACTGATCTAAACCGAGACACTAGGCTGGTCTAGACACTGGAGAATCTGAAGTGCTGGCATAAGGTCCACAGAATCATTTAATTTAAAATAAAGAAGAGCAGGGTATGGCTGTGAGAGGAGACACACACTGTTAGAGCAGAGTGTTTGGGACTGATCACAGACCAGCACCATAGGAGCTGTCATCCCTTGAGGTGGACATAATAGTACTTGGAGACAGCAAGAACTGTGCTTTAATTGCCAAAGAGGTTGCCTCTGGAAGTGGAAAAAGCAATACCCTCCCAGCATGGTCATATCCTTTCCTGGTGTAGGTCTTTTGGGGTCTGCAATGAATGTTCACCATGTTTCTTGCCCAGCCTCTCACTGCACTTCAGAGGGACTGATGACCAGCACTGCTGTTCCTGCATGTAGAGCTCAGGTTTCTGAGTGCTGAGTCTTTTCTCTTGTCTGAGCCCTCAAAAGAAGCACTGCTATTCTCCCAAAGATTTCCTCCAAACATATAAGAGAATGATTAACTGCTCCACAACTCCAAGGTAAACTATAGCATTCTGAGGTCCTGGAGGTGCTCTCCTTGTGAAGGGGAGCTTGATCCACCACAAGGGTTACCCTAAGCCCTCCTGGTTGCCAGCTCCAGCACAGACCCCAGTGTGTGACACTGAGCATTTCCAGTTTGGAGACTCATTTCATTTGTGTTTTATTTCCCAGGTGTGCTTCATATCCTCGCTGATGGATGTGTCCACACAGTCAGTGTGCCAGGCTGGGCACAGTCTGTCCTCTAAACTGAGCCTAAAGTGCTGTGGACACAACCAGCAGCTCCCAGGGTCACACGTTTTTGGCTCCGTAGGTGTTTGTGTTCCAGTTTCTTCACTTGGGTCTTCATTTACCTCAGGGAAGTTGAACTGGCCAAGATTGACAGAGTGGAAGGCTCTTAGGTAAAATACCCTCCAGGGAGATGATTTATGGTTGTTTTACAAGCTCTCCATCGCTCAGACTTCAGCAGGGCACTACGTTACATGGGCTGCCTGAGTGAAGTGTTTTGCTACTATTTAGGGGCCATTTTCATTAGGGTTATACCTACTCTTGTAAGGATGTGGATAACCCCCGTTCTATTTGAAGAACCAAACAGAAGCTGTAGCTCCCCTACTGACCTTTACAAACACTGCTGCTTTTCTCCAAGGACCATGATGCTATTGGAAGCTGATTCCATTCCTCTGCTTAAGGCAGGGGCAATTTGCCATTGAATAGATCCCAGAGTCCCAACTGCAAACTCTGAGCAGCGATCATAAACTCTTCGCAGGCACACAGCGCAGAGGCAGGAGACACTGACACCTCCTGGTATAGTGTGTCAGTGGGAAAAGTTTGCCAGCCATTGCCCGAGAAAGTCTGGTTTGGGATATACCCGACATAACACACCGGGTTTTTCTCTGGTGCATGCGCCACCTTGAAACTGAGTCTTCCTTTGAGTCGCTGGGAAATTCTGCATTTTTCTCATGAATACACAGTTGTTTTCTAGTTGTTTCTTTAGCATCCCACTGTTTCCCTGCCAAGGTTGTGGTTTAGGTTAAAAAAATCCATTCAGCTTTTATATACAGACTGCCATACAACTCAATACTTGCTAATATCACAGAAACTTTCTTAATGTTTTTGAGAACATCATTTTCATACAGGTTTGAGCATTCTGTGCTCCTGGTGAGCTCAGCAATCTGGGCAGACACTGCTGTGTCCTTTCCCCTCATGATGAACCTGACTGTACCATCACTCACAGACCACACTGTCTTGCTGTTTTTCACCTGAGGTCAGTTCAGTTTGGCAGATGTTTTGCAATGGGAGTTAATTAGGGAGAGCTTGCTGATGAGAAAGTCCTGGGGCAGATGAAAGTCAGACCCAAGTATCTCTCTTTTATCTATAACAGAAGAGAAACCAAATAAAAATTATTGCAACAGATGCAAATCAAGTTCCACATTTCTTGTTCACAGGAGCGAGTCACAACACTGAGTCTCGATATTTCTAAGTTATATGTAGGAGAGGGAGTGCCACAAAATAACACCATCCTGAAAAAGCAGACCAGCAATTATTCTGTGTTTTTCAAGAAACACGGGCAAAAAAACGTAGCAACCGTACTCAATTTGTCATAATAAATATTTATTGCTCCTTAAATAATAAAAGTGATGAAGAGCACAACTTGAAACAAGCTCAGCCTTGTAACTCTGGAGTAACCATTTCTGGTTTTCATAGAGAAGCATCCTCCAGTTCCTCTCCGATGAAACTCGGCTTCGAGATGCTGTCGGTGTGATTCCCCTGCTCCCTATCCCCGCAGGGCTCATACGTCACCGGCCTGAAAAATGAAGATAGTGGACAGAGGGAAAGCAGAGCTATTTTGATTGCACAGTGCCACCCACTGTCGGAGAGACAGACAGCACCGGCGCCGCTGCTCGGGCACAGGCGGCGCTTGCTCCTCCCGTCAATAGCAAAAATGTGTATCTTAGACGTATCATCTGTCTAATGACAGCCAGGATGTCTGTACGGCAGCTCTATACATACAGTGGGATATATACACACAGATATATACATACTGCTGGGGCTAGTTGAATACTGCTTATGTATATATAGCTCCATAAATGTGGTATATATCTATTAATATTTATGTACATGACCATTCTGAGTCTTGATGGGTCACGGAAAACTGATATGAAATGAGTGGTCCTGAGCAGATCCAGTGGAGGGGGGACGTCGCTGGAAAAACTTTGGGTGGGTCTAGGGGTCACAAACTCCAGGGAAAACAAGTCAGCTGAGCGCCAGTCTCTCTTGGTGGCCTGCAGGCGTGGAAGGGATGGTAAAGGAGATTGGGAGGGGATAGAGATGTGGAGGTACAGGGAAACATGGGCCAGTGTGCACATTTCTTCAGTGAAGTTGCTTAATTTTTTGTTTGTATTTGATACATGTTTTGACTATCAGCTACTTATGTGCATCAGGATGGATGGAATTATGTGATTAATTTCCTCTGTCCAGACATCAGGTGGAAAAAGATTCACTCAAAGCACCATGCCACTCTCTGGGTGATGTCATTGTACCTCTACAGAAGGGAAAGTATTTCCATCTGTCTTATGAGGAGCTCAGTCCAACACCCTCCAAACATATGAACAGTGAATCCTGGAAAAAGATCAAACTGTATTTCTCTATACATTTACTACCCATGGCCAAAGGCAATTCAAGCAGCCAGAGAGCAGGGCATACTCTGATGAGCTGGGAGCTCTTGCAGGATGGTGTTCTCTTCTGCAGAGATGCCCTTGGAGAAGAGATCTTTCATTAAGATTGTCATTTGCTACCATTTTCATCCCTGCAGAGGCTGCCTCCCCCTCACAGGCAGCATCCCTGGGGAGGGAGTGCTTGTGAAATATTCATACATCAGAAGAAATTACATTTGTGAGTGTGGACGGCAAAGCGACAACTGGCTGGAGGGGCAAGCAGGGAAAAACAATAGGAGCAAGGGAGAGAGAAAAAAAAGGCATAATGTGGGAAATGAAAGGTGGGCTGTGATTTCTCCCTGCCAAAATGCACGTAGAGTCTCACTGCAGCAAGGAGCTTCATGAGCTCTGACAGGGTTCATTTCTGGTGACATGTGAAGTGAATAGGTTTTCTCATTCAGGGATGTCTAAACAGCATTTGTATTTGTGTTTCTGTAAGGTCGGAGAATAACGTCACCCAAGCATGCGCAAGAGGCAAAACCGTCCCCTAACCACTGGCAGATCTGTGTCACAGGCTTGAATGGTCTGGGCATCTCTGCAGGGGCTACTCCAGCGTTAAAGAACTTTAAAAAAAATTAAAATCCGCATTTGGGTCAAACTGGATTGAACAGTGGGAAAAAGGTAAACCCAAGCCCATTTAGACAGGAGACTTCGGGTCCATCATTGACAGGACGTAACTGGGTGCCCAGCACAGCCCTCGGGTATCTCCAGCACATAGCTGCAAATCTTTTACATCATGATGGACCACTAATGTCCCACAAGCACAGTGCAAGACCTCTTTGACAAATCTATATTCCCTCTTAAAGCCCATCCATTTTCTTTCCCTCTGCTCTCTGTGTCTGGAGAGGACTGGATTCCTTATCAGGGTCCAAAGGCTAAAGCCTCAAGCAGTGACAATAACAATGAAAACTATAATAATAATTCTTTTTAATGCTGTGATCATTAAGATCCTCTCATAGCTGATGCTGTCTGTTGCCTGCTGCAGCTTCATTTACCCAAACACCTACAGGTTTAAGAAAGGAGTCTGAAAGGATCCTATAGATGTTTCCTCGAGGGGATGGTTCCCCCCCTGCATAGGAAAGATCCATACAGCCTCCCTGTGCCCTCCTAGCTTGGTCCTCGCCTCCCTCGCAGGAAGCATATGCACACTCGCATGATGCAGGAGCAAGTTTTGACTATTTTAGGGCCTGAAATTTCCCTGTCGGCATGGCAACTTTCAACTCCTCACCTCTGACGGAAGCTGCTTAAAATAGAAAATTCAGAAAGCAGGCATCATGCTCCATGCTCAGCAAACCCAGCTCCAGCATGGCAGGCAGGGCAGGATCTGGCCTCTCGGGGCTGGAGAAATGCTGGAACTAAGGAGGATGACCTGTGGGCCATCACCACCCACTGCTGTGATAGCAGTTTTAAAACACCGCCCAGATCTTCATGATATTTGCTGCCAAAAGGTATCCTCTCCCTCTCTGCCCTTCTTAGCTCAGTGAAGCTTTGTCTCAATAAGACAGACATTGAACCTCCATCTTTCCGTGGATATTGTCTCCATTTTCCCCCAGACTTCCAGGGCTGTTCAGTACCATAGGATTGCCATTTGAAGACAAGCTCCCTTATCTTCAACACAGAAGATAGATCTCCCCTCTGAGCTTACTTTTTATTTTTACCTGTTTGGTTTTTTTGTCATGGAAACCCCGATAATTTTGTACATCTAATTTTTTTCCCAAACCATTTTTTCCTCCAGCTCGCACATAAACGATTGTAACTGCATGGGGTCAAGTGGGCATGTGTGTGTCTCCTCTAATCCCTGCTTAACCTAATTAATTTTCTGTCTAAGAACAAAACTCTGTGAGATTCATTCAAGGAGTCTGGATTATGTCTCTCTCAGCCTACAATGCTCACATAGGATTAGGGAATAAATAAACATAGGAGTCATTGGTGAGGCACTAAACCTGCAAACAACCCAAACACCTCGAAAATCCCTATCTGTGTCTGGATTTGAGCTTGGAGCCAGGATGTGCAGGAAGAGCTTCTCCACTGAAACGTCACAGCCAACACAGAGTCCAGTACTCAGGGCTATTTTTAGGCCAGTAAGGATCTGGACTTCGCTGTCATATTTTGTTTCTGAAGGTTTTTTTTCTTCTTTTCTCCTCTCCGTAACCCAAAGTTTACTGGGGAGATCAGCGGGTGGAGTTGGGATGTCTGGGGTTTTTTATTTGGCTTTCTTACAGGAAAAATAAAATCAACCTTCTACCCTGGGAAGAAGGGCTTGTTTTGTACAAACACAATCACTGCTGCTTCTTGTTGCTTCTAGGAGAGCTTGTTGACATTTTTCAATCAAAATATTTTCCACTCTTTCTCCAATTGATATCTTCTTCTTTTCTCCCTCTTCCCCCTGTCAGTTTTGGCAGGTGTTTTTTTAAACCATTTATGCACTTTCACTTCAACATGTTTTTGAAAGTGCAACAAACACCCAAGCATGTTTCTTTCCCTTGCTACAACTGGGCAGTGAATATCAACATAAGGAATTTCTCTCTCCACTGGCTTTATTTTATTTATTCCCATCCTTTTTTCTCCACTGCTTCCCTCCCTCCCAAACTTGTCAAAGCTGCTCCAACTAGGGAAAGGGCAAACCCCAGCTCTCCTTTGGAGAGCCTGAAGCACCCCATCGAGCCAGGCTGAGACAGTAACCTCTGCTTTCCAGGATAAAAATGGATTCACTTCCTGAAAGATTCCACTTTTCACTTTTACTTCTTAATTTGGGGTCCAGACATGCTTGACTGAAGCACGTTTAACAAGGCATCTTCTCCAGAGCCTGCTGCAGGCTCCTGGCTCCAGGGGGAAGAAGGAGTCAGCTGGGAGGAGAAGTTACCTGCAAGAACACAGATAGGCTCTGGCCAGGAGCAAGCTGAGGACACCTGTCCCCTGCAGCTGTTTTCAGCTTTTACAAGGTATACAGACTCCCTTAAAAGCTGCCAGTGGAAGTGGGGATATCTGTATTGTACCTGACTTGTGTTTCTCAATCGCTGTTCACAGAATCCCTTAGAGGAAAAACAGGGATGCCAGAGGAGACTTAGTGCTTTACTACCACAGCGTGTGCTCTTGTTCATCCTAAGAGACAGCAAATACCCATTTCCCAGGCAAAGCTCCTCCTGAGCTCCTCTAAGGGCAGGAGAGCTGCTACAGCCTCTGAGGAATACTGGGAAGAGCCCAGGACATTAAGAAAAACAGTCAAGCTGGGCAAGCATGTACCAGGCATTCACCCAAAGGACCTGCAGATAAGAGAAAAACAGCAAAAGAATTCCAAAAGAAGAATAAGGGAGAAAAAATATGCACTTACAGTCTCATTTCCAGGCCAGGCCAACAAATTAGGTGTTTGAGAGTGATTTGCTGGTGTGTGCTCACTCCAAACATAAGCTTTCCTGGAGCTATTGAACAGTGAAGCAAAGTTAATATATTCATGTAGTTGCATTTATATATGTGTCCATGGTGTCATTATTAACACAGTCAGTCCCAGGAGCTTTATTTCTTGATTCCCCTCAGTGGGGGACAAGTCCTGAGGTGCCCTGGGCATGAAGCCTGTCAGCCTGAAGCTGCAGGTGGGTTCCCACAGGACTACAAAGGGTGCCTGTGCTTAGGCTGCCTGAGCAGACAGGATAAACACCCTCGGCCCTAACTATTACAGGAAATAGTGAGCCCACATGTCCTGACTCACTCCCTGAGGGATACCCAGCAGAGGAGCTTGTGGTCACCCGCTCAGCCCTCCTGCCCCACCACTCACCTTTGCTGTGGCTGCAGCTGGTCCCATCCGAACATCAGAGCCTCTCTGACCTCTGCTCCCAAGGGATTGCACCCCTCCTTTCCCAAATACACCATTTGTCTCCCGTTTCTCCAGTGCAGCCCCAGTTGCTCCTTCATATGCTCTCTCCTCCATGGTGGGGACTCAGTGGAGGTGATGGAGTTCCCTCCAGGGCAGCTGTGGTTAAGATTAGCCCATTGCTCCCTACTTCTGGCTTTCATCCTGCCTTGTGAGCAGAGGTGTAAAAACCTCATTGAAACTAAATTAGAGTTAAATATCGAAGCCCCTTCCCCAGTTTCAAGCTTCTCAGTTAGCCTCACAGCCTCACCAGCTAATTGTGTGATGGCTGCGTAACCACATTGCTTCGAGGCTTTGCACAACAGATGGGATAGAAACTTTTGTGTGTGTGTGTAGAGGAAAGGGAATGGTCAGGATGAGGAAAAAGGAACAGGGAGCAGTGGAGCAGATTTGTGCCAACAAAGAAAGTTTTTCTTCTGTGTCACATTCATTCTTGTTTCACTCCCCCCAGCCCCTCACCAGGCACCAGCTGAAACCCAAAGCAGCTTTGAGTGCTCAGGCTCTGTCCAAAGGAACAGAAACCTGCTGTGAGAAGCACAAATGTTGGGATAAGGGGAGAAGAAATCTCCTAAAATTATTGAAAAAAGGTCAGCTACTACTTAATTTAGAATATATATTGCTAATGAGAATTGTCTGGGTAGGCTATACAGATTACTAGAAAGTCTCTTCCATACCTCATGGCTACTCTGACTATTTAAAACCCATGCTGTCTCCTACCCAAATACTCCCATGACTGCCACTGCTTGCAGGACATCTGCCAGGGAAGGATGATAAGACAAAGAAACCACCATAAATCACAGCTGCTAATTGCAAAGCCATATGTATCTGTCCTTGCCCTTTTGTGCCTTCACCTTCCATCCATGGCTTGCCCATTCGATCCATCTCCCTGTCATTACTGCTCTTTCCTGTCTCTCTGTGCTGCTCCCCTCTATGTTTTGAAGCATAGCCTCTACTTCTCCATAATCAGCTTGTGTCTTAGTTCTGAAGCACTCCTGGTCTCTTCAGCAGTTTGTTCACTCCTTTTATATTTCTCCTCCTCTTTAACATCATCACCCTCCTTACCTCCTTGCCGTCTCTCTGAACAGACACACATGAAATATTTTGCTGTTGCTGTGCTTTTCAGGCATACACTAATTATGGTCTGCAGTAGGATCCTTATTTTGGCAGGCCTCAATCCCACTATGTCAATGCATACACAAACGTGGATGAAGGTCTTTCAGGGAGGGCTGTCATGGTCAGAGCCAGACACCAGAAACCTGTAAAACCAGTGAGAAAGGCTGTTCACACCATAGAAGCACTCCCTTGTCAGCACAGGCTGCTCCTGGTGCTCAAGAAAAAAGCCATGTAAGCTGCACTTTAATGTCAGGAAATATTCTGGAGGCAAAACTGCCAATCTTTGGATCATCTTCTCATCCTTAAAACATTAGCCAGCCTCCAGATTTCCAGGAATGGTTTTTATATCAGCTAGAAGGATGTTGGGAGACCATAGGAGGCCACAGTTTTACTGTCAAGTGATTTAGGAAAAATATCAGGAATAAATCCCAGGGAGAGAAGGAAAACCCCAAAGGATTACTATGAGTTAGTTTAGTGCTTCCCTGGAGGAAAAATAAATTGCTGGGCGAACCAAGAACTGACAGTCTTTGTGGCAGTGTTTGACTACCCGCAGAAAGCAATCCCTGATATTTGCTGTCAGTGCTTTGTTCAAGCCTGAACTGCCTCCACCTGAGCAAAGTTGCTTCACTGGTTTCAAACACTAGAAAACTGTATGGAAAATAGGGTTAAAATATTTTGAAGAACGAACCAAACCATGAAAGTTCTTCCATCATTATTTTTTGCAACATGGATGGGAAACTTCTGGACTGTGGGACCCCAGTGTCAGCAAATCTTATTAACAAGCTGCTTGAGCGTTTGTGTGAGGCACCAGAAGAATGGGTTATGTATCTTATTGATTTAATGACAACTATTGCTGCTAGGAATCTATGCTTTCATTAGGGAAAGCAGGTTAGCAATAGACTTGTGAATGTTTGGCCAACTCAGGAGGTGGCAGGGTACAAATGGTCTCCCTTATTGAAATATAACTTACAGGCAAGGTGTAACATAGGAAGGATCTGCTAAAATCACAGGGCTATAACACAGCTCTGGCTTACTGGATTAAATCATCCCATAGTTACTGAAATCTGCCAAAGGTTATGATTATGGCATCATCCCTCTGGAAAACAGCAGTGAAATACTGCTGAAAGTTAGTACTTGTTGCTGAATATCTGTCTTTTAAGCCCCAAGAATAGGATTAAGTTTCTCCATACTGGAAATCTTGGCTGATGATGCCAAATATCTTGGATGATAATTCCAAAAAAGAAAAAAATACAGGCAATGTGAGACATGTTTCCTCAGTTGGAAAAAAAAAAAGTCAGAAAGTTAATCAGAGAATTACAGTGGGGATGAGGTGGGAAGAGACCTCTGGAGGTCACCTGGTCCTGTATTGTGTGTGCATTCACTGTGGGTGCAACCTGTTCTATCGCTGAGGTTGTTAATGAAGATGTGAAGTAGCACTGGCCCCACTGTCAACTCCTGGCTGCACCACTTGCCCCCCAAAATAGACATTGTGCCACTAACCACAACCCTCTGGACCCATCCATTCAGCTGGTTTTCAACCCACCCTGCCATCCTCTCATCTAACCTGCACTTTGTCACCTGGTCTATGAGGATGTTATGGGAGACAGTGTCAAAATCTCACTAAAGCCAAGGTGAAGAACATCTGCCACTCCCCATGCATCCACGCAGTCACCTCTCTGAGAAGACAACTGGGTTGGATAAGCACAGTCTCCCAATTGGCTTTCCCTTTCTCTGCTGAAATAACAGCAGAGCTCAAGGATGTGGTATTTTAAGAAAACAGTGAGATTAAGAGACAGATGCTAAGTGTTCATAGCACTTCTGACAGAGATAAACTGCAGTATCAGTTTCTATCAGATGGAGAGCACACAGCCTGTGCTTCAGGGGAGAACCTTAATGATTTAATAGGTCATTCCCAGCCCTTTCTAGAGAGCTTCAGCCCTACACACAGATATGTGAGCATCAAGTGGAGACAAAGCCTGATGCAAAAGAAATAATTAGAAGCCCTCATTCAGGGACTAGTGCTGAAGACATTGCTAGGGCATATTTCACACAAGCAGCAGAGTGGGTTTCCCTGTGCCAGGTTATGTTCTACATCTCCTGGAGGAGGGATAATACTTGCCTCTCATCATTCTTTCTATTGCCCCTGGGGCAGTGTTTTGTTTGGCATTTCAGGCTGTTTCACAGGCGCTTAGTGTTCATGCAGGTGTACAGTGATCATGCACACAGTGGGAGTTGGGGTTGAAGAATTTTCTAGCTTCTGCTTCCTCTCTTTCTTCTTCCACCTCCCTTCCCACGTTGGTTCCAGTTTCTGTTTCCCAATAGAGCTACTCTACATTACCCTACCAAACAAGCACAGTTCAGCTCTGTGGGTTGTCCTCCATCTGTAGCTGCTACTCAAGCATTTGATTAGGTAGAAACCTCTAACCTTCAGTTAGATGGGAAAGGAAGAAAGAGGAGAGACTTCCATGTGGCTGCTTGTGGTGCAGCCTCTACCATGTTTGCTGGGGTACAGGGACTTAAATCTTTGGCATCCTCACTGACTCCATTACTGAGGAGGGATGTCCTCTGCAAGCTTCATCTTTGCTATGTCATATGTATACTGATGCTTTGGCCACCAAAGGCAAATGTTTAATCATTTGAACCTGACAGCATACACGGATCCAACGAGACCTACCAAGTTTTGTCTACAGGAGAAGAGAAGCTTGTGATGGTACCAACTGCTTTAATTCCTCTTAACTCAGGATCATTGACATGTATTTACAATGGCAGCTAATACTCACATGGTTTACTTTGATAAAATTAAGGAAGAGAAAGGGAGAAGGACGTAAGTAAATACCAAGATTGAGTACACAGATTGCCAGAGAGGAAAAGTCCCGAAAATGCCATAAAACCTGCCAGGTGTCTTCGTTGCTGCCACTGGGAAGAAGATTTTTTTTAAGTACAATGGCAGCAAATAGTTCAAAGAAGGAAAACAAGGGTGTGCTTTCATTGACCCCCTAAGAATTCCTCCTCCTTGCAGGAGTCTATGTGAAGCTTCACCTTTGCTGATTATTTTTTAACATCCTGCTTAGACCACCATACTGATGACAAAATTAAGTTGCTCCTCCAAAATCAGAATGTCTACACTAACAGCTCAGAAAGCTTTAGTTCCAGTTTCCACTTAAGAAGCTCTGGCACCCACAAATTTCACAGGATTTTTGGGTGCTCAGCACCTCCCAGGGAGGATGTGTCCTCAAATGACTGAAATGAGAAGAAAAAAAAAGAAAAAGTCCTCTCAAAATACAAGTAAAACATGTTTCTGATGCAAAATTAGCATTTGGCAGAGAAGTTACTCATGATGACTGAGGGCTTCGTGCATCCCTCCTCTGATGCAGCCAGGATCTTTTTCTGGCTTGTGAATCACCAGAAAATGGTAGATGAGCACATCTTGACCTAAGCAAAAACTGAGGGTGTTAAAGATGAACGGCTCTTCTCTGCTCTTTGAAATAACACTGCTGGCAACTTTGTGATGCCAGGAGGAGGGAAAACAACATTTCCAGGGGTGGGTTAAAAGACAGAAAGCCTTGTTTACAGATCTTTGAAAAGCCTGACTATGAACTAATGGTGGATTACACAGAGCAGGCTCCTGCATGGGAAGGGAACCTCAGCTTCTTTGAGGACATGATATTTTTGTTTTTATTGCAAGATGCCATGATTTAGAGGGCCTGGCACATTTTCCGGATGCTTTTGTGACCCGTAACCCCTCCCAAAGTCCAGAAATCCCATCTACGGACTCTTCACAAAAACCCTTCAGACTCTTTTGAAAAGAAGTTGTGGGAGTGGAAACCAGGAAAGCATCTCAGCATCACCCTAAACCCCCTCTATACACTCCCCACTTCACACAGTGTCACATCAGCAGCACTGGGTGCAGCAGAGACAGATTTTTAAGGACAGATCACATGAATTGCAGTTTTACCACGTAAATTGCTACAGGACAGAAGGAAGGAGACATCTCTGTGTTTATTAAGTGGAGCACATACAAAATCCATTTGGCTTAGAGTCTGCCTGCATGAAACCAGGCAAGCACAACACCTCGAGCTCCTCAATGTTCTGCAAAGCTTTTCTGACCGAGGCAGGGCACAGAGTGGAGCCAACAGACACATCTGGCTGTCCAAACATGGTCCAGATGTGCTGTTCTCTTGCTTTTTATCCCCATGGATGTGCTTTGCAGGGAAGTGATTGCAGGAGCCCAGCTGTCCAGGCAAGGAGTGGCAATGAAATACATTTTGTTTGGGGTTGAATAGCTAAGTTTCCTGACTGCTAAGGTGAAAACACCATCCCTTCTTCTGCTTCTTGTTTTGTAATTGTCCTCCTTGTCATACTTCATTCCTACATCTCCTTTAACTATTTTTTAATCCAGCTGACTCCCCACAGCAATGTTCCTGAGTCAAGCAGTCTCTCATCCTGTAACACAGAGAAATAAATGTTGATGACCTTTTCTTCCTTCACACCAAGTAGAATTAAGTGCCAGCTTTTGTCATGAGAAAAACCCAACATTCTCCTCTCTGGGCAGAGGACTCCCTTTGGATAATTACTCATCACAAAGTAGCACCTTCCCAAGCATCACTCATTAATTATCCTCCTGGTCAAGATTTCCAGGACCTTCCAAATGCAAAAACACCATGACACTGATGTCATGGTTTAACCTGAGCTCATTTTAAACAATCTAACTCAGGTTTTGTGGGAAGCGTAGCCAAGACTACAGGGAAATACTCAAGGTAAATACTCGTAGTGGTGGTGGGGAAACACCTTAGCTGAGCTCTGTTTGGATGGCAGTGTCATGATATCAGTGCTGCTAGAGACACATGAAGGCTGCCTGGGTAAGCAGTCCTCAGGACTCCAGGCATCCAGGTGCAAACCCTGTTTCTGATGCTTGTGTTGTGAATGAAGTCAAGTGACTTCAGGCTTTCGTGCTTCTCTTCTTCGGCCCTGAAAAGAAGGTGAAAATTGCTTCCCCCATCCCAGGACAGCCATATGATGATGCTGCTAAAGGGGATCCAAGCAGGAGCCCACAAAGGCTTTCTGCAAGGATGGTTTGCTGTAAGATTGTCCCTCTGCCCTGAGGTACATGCTGAATCTTTTTGCTGAACAGCAAAAGAATGATGCACAACTGATATCAGTCCAGACACACAGATCTGAGCACAAAACATTGCTTAAGTGAGGCTGCTGCATTGAGCTCTTCCGCTAAGCATGGCAACAAAGACAGGCAAAAAAACCCAGGGTAAAAACCAAATCCTGCCATTGCTTTCATGCTAATCAGCATGGCATTATGCAGAATGATTTGTAATTTTACACTGACAGCTATTATCTTCTGGCAGCCACCAGGACTTAAACAAATGTCTGATGTTGCAAGGGGCTGGGGGTTTTGTGCCTTTAACAAGAACGTTGCCTCAATAAGAAGCCCAAAGAGGGAAACGCTGCTCTGCAGTCCTCGTTTCGATCCTGATGTATGGATCGTGGCAGTCCTTCCTTGCTGCTTACAGTAGTGCTGTGACATCAGCCTCACTTGAAACGTCTTTTGCAGAGCAATAGAAGAAACACAACCTGTGGACTCTGCTTGTAACATCCTCCTTTCCATCAGGTGGAGAAGAGTCCAGAGTGAGAGGAGATGCAGGGATAAACCTCACAGCTTGACCCAATGTGACAAATTTCGAATATGAAGAAGTAATGACAAAGCAATATCCAGGCTCTTACTTGAGCAACAACAACTTTTTTTTAATACCTTTTAGATAGGTGTTGTGGTTTAACCCCAGCAGCAACCAAGCCCCACACTACTGCCTGCTGACTCCCCTACCAGTGGGATCAGGGAGAAAATCAGAAGGGTAAAAGTGAGAAAACTTATGGGTTGAGATAAAGATAGTTTAATAGGGAAAGCAAAAGCCACACACACAAGCAAAGCAAAACAAGGAATTAATTCACTGCTTCCCACAGGCAGGCGGTGTTCACTCATCTCCAGGAGAGCAGGGCCCATCACACATAATGGTTCCTTGGGAAGACAAACACCATCACTCCAAATGCCCCACTCCTTCCTTATTCTCCCCCCCCACTTTATACACTGAGCTTGATGTCGTATGGTATGGAATATCCCTTTGGTCGGTTTGGGTCACCTGTCCCAGCTGTGTCTCCTCCCAATCTCCCATGCACCCTCTGATTCCTTGCCAGCTTGGCAGTATGGGAAGAAGAAAAGGTCTTGGCTCTGGGTAAGCTCTGCTCAGCGACAACAAAAACATCTCTGCATTATCAACCCTATGTTCTGCACAAATACTAAACATTGCCACTGTGAGGAAAATTACCCCAGTCAAAACCAGCACAGTAGGCAAAGCAGGTAGCAAGTGCTTGGGTATTAAGTGATTAAGTAACTCTTCAGCCGTACAGGTTCACAGGAAATCATTTCATCTTCCTAACAACTCACAAAACAAGGGAAGCTGGAAAGCAAGAAGCATGATATAATACAAAGAATGAGAAATACTCTCTTTTGCCTTGACTTTTGTATGTCTTTTCAACCGAATTTTTTAGAAGTCCAAATCTTGAACCACCCCAGTGACTGGGAGAGCTTCAGACTCATGAGCTATCTGGTCCTGGACACTGAATAGGATCAAACACAAAATGGGAAGAGGCTCAGAGCTGGAACACTGTAGTCATGGTTCATTCATAATATGAATATTTCTCCTGCCATCAGGTGCGGTTCATTCAAGATGCCTGGGTAGCTCGGGCCCTCCCACCAACCACAAGAATATACTGCCAATTCACAGGAATTTCCTATAGCACTATTTTTAGAAAAAAAATTATAAATTTGGATCAATAAAAAATGCTTAGGCTGGAGATCCATCTGTGTCAAGCTTGGCTGGTTTTCAATCAATCTTTTCATTAAATTTTCATGTTTTGATAGAAAATTTAAAGAAGGAGGATTTTTTTT
>NW_008658704.1:30425-46230 GCF_000695815.1 Acanthisitta chloris
GTCCAAAAGTGATCCATGCTCACAGAACTTCTTTGGCTTCTGTGAATATTTCTATTTTTTGTCTGGCTACTTTTGATGGTTTATTTAAGGTATCATTGGCGTGAGGGAGGTATTTCTGGGCACTTTTTTAAAGCTTTTGAGTTTTTTTGTCTTTATTCTGGAAGCTTTTGTGTGCACAACAGCTGATGAGCTGTTCCCAGCTCTAGTGGCTTGTCCAATAAAATATATTAACATTCCCTACGGCCTTGATACATTTCTGTGCTGCTCAGACAGAGGGCTGCCATTCCCACCTCAAAGCCTCTCACCAAGTACTCTGCTTGATATGTAAAACCCCCAATGTCCTGAGGCATTTGTAATTGAAAGTTGAGGTTACATAATGCACCATCCCCTTCAATTCTGATCAGGACAGATCCAAGGTCATTTCCCTGGTAACCTCAGGAGACTTTGGCACAAACCCATGGCTTATTGTTTTATAATTATAAGCCACTTTTAAAAATCTTTCTTGATACCACCCAAAGCTCCTCAACCCAAAGAAAGTAGTCTTTTTCTTGCAATGCTTTTTTTTTCCCCCCTGGTGCTCCTTTTTTAGGGCAAGGATATGTTGGTACCTTTTGATCTGCTGTCCAACATATGAGATCCAAAGTGAGGTGGCCCAGTGGTCCCCCAAAGAGGAGGGACAGTCCTCTCTGGTGGCTGTGGTACATCTGTCTGGGATTTTGTGCCCAGTGGCCCCTTCAGACTGATAGCACATGAGCCTGTCCAGCTGGTCAGTCAACATCAAACCAACACCAGCCATGTAAAAACATTGTTACTTATTTCAAAGGTGTAGCCACACTCCTTGGCCACCGACAGTGGGCAAGTTCCATAGCCTCTCCATCCCCCACCTCCCCAGGTCCTGGCTGAGCCCTGGGGCCCAATAGTGTTTGAGATCCTCCTTTTGATCTTGCATTTAGCCTTGAGAAGAGTAAACTCTTTGCAGCCTGGCTGGAGCCAGCCAGGAGCTACTCCCCAGTAAACATTTTCTCCTTTGTTTTGCCTGGGAATGTTATCTAAGTCACTGGTTTACCCTTCTTGCTCAGCCTCACTCCAGGTGACCCAAACCACATACAGATCATAACACAGGGAGCTCCCAGTTTTCAAAGTCCATCTTCACCCATCCTATGGACGCTCACTTCGCCTTCACCATCCCTGCCACACCGAGAGCTCATGAGATTACTCACTTCCTCACAGTGATGTCTCACCAATCCCCCTGTGGGTAGGATTTGCTGGGGTGTTTCTGCACAGAGGATGTGGCCAGAAACTCATCCTGCTATGGCACAGGGTGTGGAATGGGGTGTCCCTCACACACCTGAACACACTCTGTCTAAAAAAAAAATCCCTAAGGCTAACAGTGAGGAGGTCTGCATAAAAAATTAAAAATTCGGAGAGAATTGACATCTATTTCCTCACTCAGTTCTGTGTTTACCTCTGAACATCAGCACTCATGGCAGGGTTGTGTTTCTATATAACACACACACCCCTCTTAGATAATTACACTTAATTGCCAGTGTCAGTGGCTCAGACGTCTGCCAGGCTCCACTGTGATTAAGGTGGCAGTGCTCAGGAGCTGAGCAGGTCCACCACATGTGGTCCAAGCTGCATCCTGAGGATGCCCAGTGCTGCTCATTCCCCCACCCTGCTCTGGGAAAATCAGATAGACCCATGATCTGTTAGGGTAGGATGCAGAGGTCTGCCCCAGCATGCAGGCAACTCAGGCCAGTAGTTATCTATGCAGTGGGAATAGTCCCTTTCATCTCAGCAAACTAACTCTGAAGGATAAAGATGATGATGCAGTTGAAAGCAGCTGAGTTTATCACAGCTTTCAGTTTAGAAGAAACAACACACTAACGTGTGCTCGGAGCAGATGGATGTCACACAAGCCAGGGTTTTAGGAAGCATTCCTGATTTTTCCAGACTTCTCTTCTTAAGACCTTCCCATTGCCTTTTTTTAGCTCCATGGAGATCAGCGAAGGCCAAAGTGGGGTGGTGGTGGAGTAGCGGCCAGGGAAGGGTAGGAAGGACTGGCTGGAAACCCCCTGGCCCAGGATGGCAAGCACTGAGGCTGGTGTAACTTCTGCCCCATGGGGACCTGTAACAGATAACCCTCTCCCATGCAGAATGGATTTCCTCTTGGAGCCATTGTTCCTGTACATAGACTGCTTTTCTCATCCAGAAAATGCCCCTTTGAGGGAAGGACCTCACAGAGCTTTATGAAGGCGATAGTCTGGCCCCAGCAGATAATGGAGATGTCAGATTTCCAACAGCCTCTAAAGCACTTTGTTCATTGCTCAAATGGATTATAAAGAGTATGACTATTTTTCCATCTTAGTTTTGAAACCGTTTGCTTGTTCTTAGATTAGTTTCTGAAATGTCCAACCCTGCAGAAAGGTTAGCAAGGGCTTGTTGTTCACCCCTTAGGGGACAAAACAGTGTGAGTGGGCACAGGATAACTCATAGCCTGCCTGCCTGATCACTTAAAGATCTGCTCAGGGATGCACATGGGACCAGGAACAGGGCTTTATTGCCAAATAATCCTTCATTCTTGAGATCCTCTACCCCAGCACTCTGAAATATCAAGAGAGAAATACAGATTTCAGTGATTCCCTGAGCCAAGCTCACAGCATTTATCTGTATCCTTTCAGCCAAAAATTGTTGTAATACTTCTTGGTAATTATTTGAAAAAGCCATCACAATGTGCCACCTGCCCCTCCAAACAATGTGTCTGTCCCCTTCTTTTACTGGCAGCTACAGAAACCAGATGCCAAGGTGTGGAAGGCAATTTCCCCATTGCAAGGAACACCTGGCTCTTTGGCAGACTCAAAAGACCATCATATCGATCAGCATCTCTGGTACTGGTTTTGGTTTTACAAAGCGATCATATGTGAGCTGCCACTAAAATCTTACTCTTCCAGGCACCTTCTGTGGTCAGGTGACTTTACAATGTAGAAGATTGGTTGCTTTGTCCAAAAGACCTGCTTTCTTGAAAGCTTCTCAGCTTGTCTATGCTATCCTTGTTTCTCAGCTGAACTTTTTGCAAGCCTCAGAACTAACCACCCTGCTGCTAGTTACAGTGGCCTCTTTTTAACTTGGAAAAGTTTTATGGACTGACCTTTCCCCCACACACCTCACTTTTGCCTTCTGTTTGTTCTCCAAAGAACCTAAATAGGGAGGTTTGTCACCCTGGGTTGTCCCTGTAGTCAGTGGCCCAGAAGATACAAAAGAGATTTCTCCCAGTAGGAGTTATAGCTGGGCACAATGGTCTTCTACAGGTTTGTCTTTCCACTGAGTCTCAACAAGGCCTGGAATGACTGTGGCCCTATCTTGGACAGCTTAGTGGTATGCAGTGGTATGCAAATTAACTTAGAGCTAACTTGTAATTCACTTGTGCTAGGATGATACCAGAGATGCTTTGTCCAGGTATCACACAGGTATCTGGGCTATGGGGCAGGGTAGGATTCTTCAGGTTGCAAACCAGAAGGATTATCTGCTTTTGGGGATGCATTTATGGGTTTAAAAGGGCTGACAGCCACAAGAGGTGCAAAGCAGTAAAGAAAATAGCCTTCAACTAGTATTATTTTGGCTGGTGAAAAATATGCCTTCTGTCTTCTCTCAAGCACACTGAAATGTCTCTACATTTAATTAAATCATTTCCTCAATTTTTTTTCTTAAATATCCAGCAGGGTTTTTTTCATATATTAACATTTGTTATAGTAGAGTGGTGAATTATTGTGGTAGAGCTAAACTGCTGTGGCTTAAAGAATTTTGCAAAAATAAGGGGTTTTTTTTAATATTAGACAAACATGGAGTTTTGGTTAGCCTGAGGTAGCAGCAAATGAGGCAGAAAGAAAAAACTTGGAAAGTTATGAGACTGCTCTCTCTGTTTGGTTTGCTACTTATGTAAGAGGCATTCTTGATTTTATAATAAACTTTCTTTACACCCCTTCTTAATCTGATGCTGTGCTTTGCCAGGACCTGAAACATAAAAATTAAAAATAATGGACTGTTCTATATCAATTATGAGATATTTACACCTTGAATGCAGCCTCCTGGTATTATGAATCTATTTTTAATTGTCCTTTTCCCAGTATGGATCATGAAAAATGTGTGTGTTGATGGAAGGAGGGATGATGGACGCAGTTTGGGTTCTACATCTCTTGCTCCTGGGGTACTTCTTGCCTGTTCCTTCTGCCTGCAAGAGGGAAGAGGAGCCCAGGAGCACAACTGCCAGGCCGAAAATGACAGTTTTCATTAGGTTCCTCCCAAAGCCCACTGAGATGTTTATGCAGAAGGGGCTATTGTTTTTGGCAGCTACAGATGAGCAAAGAGAGAAGGACGACTAGGTCCCTAGCACAGCCATGGGCAGAAGTCCTAGGACACCAGTTTAGCTCAAAGCTAGCCTGGGGTAGCTGCTCTTGCAAAATGGCCATGGGTTAACTGTCTGAGTGGAAAAACTTTACTAAGAGGTGCATTGTGCTGTCTAAAAGTAACTACCACTTCTTTATCCAAACCACAACCCTCCGGAGGGCTCCAGTATTTAAGCAAAATTGGATGCTAAGAGGAATCCTAATCAGGGAGACATTTTGTATGGGCCACAGATCTCTCTGAAGTCACTGGGAAGCATCTGCAGAGGCAATGGGAGAACTTGGCTGTCACCCATGCCTACACATTGCAGCAGCAAGTTGGCTGTTTCAGTGGTTTTCTTTAATTGGGGTGATCACTAGCATGTGGAGGAGCAAATTAAAATCCTCTGAACTCGGCTATATAAAGAAGCTCATGGCTAGGCAGACAATGCTGGATGGACTGACACAGAACCATAGAGTTGTTTAGGTTGGAATAGAACTTTAAGATCATCAAGTCAAACTGTTAGCCCAGTTCTGCCGACACTACCACTAAACCATGCTCACAAATGCCACAGTTACCTGACTTTTAAATACCTCTAGGGAGGGTGACTCCACTACTTCCCAGGGCAGCCTGTTCCCGTGCTTCTCTAGACCCTTCCCCAGCTTTACTGCCCTTCTCTGGACATGCTCCAGCACCTCAATGTCTTTCTTGTAGTGAGGGCCCCAAAACTGAACACCGGAATTCAGGTGCAGCTTCACCAGCGCTGAGTAAGGGGCATGTTAACTGCCCTGGTCCAGCTGGCCACAATATTTCCATGACATGGGTGGGAGGCATCACTTGTCACCCCATCCTCTGCTGCATAGAAACAAACCCACTCCAGACACCGTGTGCCTTTTCAAGGGTGTTGACCTGGATGGAAGAAGCTCCCCAGAATATGGTGTCATACCACAGGCTGTCTGCAACATACTTTGAGGAGACCATGACCAGCTATGCTGAGCCTGTGCCTCCAAACTCACTTCTATTCAGTCTCCCTCATCAGCAGGATTCCCAGATCTTCCCCTCAAGCAGCTGGATGGGATTTTGGATAGGAAGAGTCAAGGTCCAGTTTAATCCAACAGATCCCATTCCTCCGTCACCCTTGCACTGCCAGGGCTGTCCTTTGTGGAGCTCAGCTTTGCTCCTTCCATGACAGCAGATGACACAAGCATTATTTGAAAATATAAAATAAAATTGTCCCACAATTCTTCCACTCCCCAAAGTTCCTCTTTCTCTTCCAAGGGAGTTTCTTTCTTTAAATTTAAGATGATGCTGATCACCTTTGCTCCAAAAATAGACAAAGCTGCTGCCTAACTATTTTCCAAATAATTAATCTTTCCAGTGGAATAACTTAAAGCCCCACATTTCCTGTTATGTTACACAGCTGCAATTTGTAACAAGAGATCCTGTGCTGTGCTATGTGGGCAGAGGGCCAAGGACGTGGTGCTTTACCTACACAAGAGCCCTACATAAATAATCTTTCACTGCATGTTAAACAGTTAGGTACTGTTCAGTTCAAGAAAAAAAAGGAGAGAAAAAACAAAAGCCTTTCTTTTGGTTGTCATTTCACAGTTTGGAGTTAACTTTTCAGTGGTATTCTGTTTTGTTTTCTAAGCTTCAGGAGCTGGGAATGCCCCCTTCTCAGCTGCCAGGGACATACATGTTCCACCACCAGTAGTTGTTTTAGTGATTAATTCACATTTCAAAGAAATGTTTTGTCTGCCATAAAGCTTACAGCCTGCTGTATAACTGGGATCTTGAGATATGCCAGGTGTAAGCATAGCAATCCTTGCTTCTCTGTCTCAAACCAGGCTTGGGTGGAAATTATGGGAGATGCCATAAATCAGAGACACCCTGAGACAGTGAGAAAGGATTCCAGGGGACACATTGGTCCCCTGCCAGCTACAGCCCTGGGCAGCCCTAGGATCATATAAAGCCTTTGTCCCTCTTCTGCCTAGCACAATGTGCATTGCCATCAGGCTGGAGCATGGAGGGTTCTGGCCTTCCAAAATCACTGAGTCTCTCTTGTCATGTGTGTTTTACATATCCATAATAACAGGATCCTATGTACTGTGTGGGGAGTGCAGGGTTTAGCTGAAATAGTAGCAGTGTTTATTATAAATCATCATCAGAATCATGCATACTGCTATTATACTTTCAGGATAATAGTGAGAAGGACTGGGATTATGGCATAAATCAGTGGTAAATTGTGGTCTTATCAAATTGAGGGAAAGGATTTCAAAGGCTTACACCCCCAGGCTTTCATTCAGCAAAGCACCTATGCATAGTGTGCATGCCCATGGGGTCAAACTCCCAGTTTCATCTCTAAAGATACAGCTCAGCAGAGGTTTGCTGTGGGATAGGAAGGTCTAAAAGCATCTAAACCAGTTCAGCACCTAACTCCCTGTGCTGCCTGTGGGATTTTAGGCATCTACTTCACTTCCAGACCCCTAAATACATTCAAAGTATCTAACCTGTGGTTAATGGGACTAACATCAGCTGGTGAGATGGAGTGGAGAATGTGTCCCTTGTAAGAGCAGGTCCTGCTTCTTGCCTCCTCTTTTTGGTGAGGAGATAAGGACTTGAGTGCACTCTGTAAAAATCACAGTTCGCTCAGCTCAGTGAGGCAATGAGCATGGAAAGATTACTTCCAGCACCTCCCAAATTTGAAGGGTACGCCTATCTGTTTTGAGGGGTACCATCAGACCTCAAAGGGATGGTGTGGGCTTGCTGGGAGGAGTGAGTGAGGAGACCACAGGCTGCAGTTTCCTCTTGCCCCTACCCATGGCTTGCGCTCCACTAACGGGACTTACCCCAGGTGATGGAGAAGAGCCTGGTGCCCGTGTCAGGGTCAATCCTGCCTGGTCAGGGGCACAGCCCTAATGTCTGGGACATGTGGTGTCACATCAGCCACATCAGCTGCAATGCACAGGAGTAACCCTTTGAAATTATTTGAAATTAGACAAACAGAACAGCTTCCAAAAAGCATGAAAATTAACTTGCTTCATGCTTAGAATAACCCCATTACCTCAATATCCTGAATGAATTATGCCAAAGTTCCCACGAGCACGTGCGCACACACACAAAATCCCCCCTTGGGCTACTGAACAACAGTGAGAAATTTCAGAAGAGGAAGCTCCTGAAAAGAGGGAATTTGAAACAAAAGTGTCCTTTGGAACAGAACTACAAAGTGGGTATCATCATGCTTTGATAATTAGAATGGCAATTGTTCTCCTTATTGTGAAATATATTTCTTTTGTACAAGCAAATTCTTGAAAAAAGCTTAATCCTGCACATATTATACATTAGGAAGCCACTCAAATTAAGACCTCTTTGAGACTGATCAATGCAGTGGTGAGGAAGGCCAAGAGGGTGCATGGGTGCCATCAAACTCCAGGCATTTATCGGAGCTTAAGAACCTGTTAATGAACTTCTTTTGTTTCAGAATAAAACACTGGATCCATACAAAATCCTTGCTTTTCCTCATGCTTGCTCTTAGTTTCTTCTTCACATGTGACTAAACCATGAGTCTGCTTTGTTCATCAGAGTGATCCCAAAGACTGCGTGCCACCTGGAAATGATGTTGTGTCCACACAACTCTTATTAAACATCAGAGAAACCCTACCAGCAAGTTGTCCCAACCTTGGAAAAACCTTTATTGGCTCTTGCATGGGACAGACACAAAATCCAGGGTCAATTGGGATATATGTTTTCCACTATTTGCTGAAATCTGTAGTTTGGGTGGTTTCTCCCAAGTTTGAAGCAATGGGTGGCAACCGGGCAGAGAAGGCAGGAGAATAAATGGAAAGGACAGGATGAGAGATCATATACAGCCAGGGAAACTGACATAGCAGGAAAGGTGATGAATTGGTGAAAAGAAAAAGCAAACAAACCAAAAGGTAAAATAAACTTACAGAAACATGGAGAAGTTCCAGTAAAAGGGGAAAGAGAAACAATCTGTGAATGTCAGGCAGCAATGTGGACAGTATATTTAGTTAAACCATTGACACTGGTGGGAAAAGTGACAATTGCAGTGCCTAGGTCTTAATCCAACAACAGAATTTTAGCATGGGCTTATTTTTAGACATGTGAGTAATCCTCATGATTTCAGTTCAGGAAGGTAGATGCCAGCTCATATCAAACCTGTTGCCAGCATGGACTTCACTGTTAGAAAAAAAAAAAGAAAGATGTTTTAAACCTCTTTTAAGTCACATACTTTATTTTTCTCTGTGAAAAAATGCACATATCCAAATTTATTGACTAATAAGGACATGAAGGTGACTGCTGTGAGATGGGGAAACAGGGTTTGAGGTTTCCCCTGGACTGAGACAGCTCTGCCTGAGGAGGCTGCTCTTGGCTCCGGTTGCATTTTGCTGAGTGCAGGCAGAGCTGAGCACCAAAGCAGCAGAATGGAGACATTTCTGGCATGTTGGAGTGACCAGCAGGACATGGGCACCCAAGGTACCACATCCTCAGGAATGGGATTTGTTGGGTGTGGAGAAAACAGGGCAGGTCACAACTGTCCCCATCCCAGGCGTTTGTGACCTGGATGGGACTTGGCTTGGGTGCAAAAGAAGGTAGAAGAGCACATCTGAGGGTGAGCCTGACTCACACACTCAGAGCACAATTTATAATATTTACACTTTAGATGAGACATTATTGTATCAAGATAATTTATTCATTGTTTCCAAATCCACTGTCTCCCCTTAAAATTCAGCCTAGACAGAAGTTTCACATCAAGAATTTTCTTCACTGGATTTTAGTGTGGTGGGGGTTTTTTTGGATGGAGAGGCAGGACTGCTAGTTCTTTCTGCATCCATCCTTTCAAAATGCACTCAAAACCAAGAGTTTTGAAGCTCAAACCTTTCAGACACTGAGAAAACAGTGATGCTTGGAGGCAAACACTCAGCTTGGGAGCAAGCTGTTCCTACCTGATTGGTTCTGCTCTCTCTGAGAGACATTTTATCACTTGCTGCAAGCACTGCAGTCTCCCCTGACACAGCAAAGCCCACCATGGGCTGCTCTTTACGTGCCAGTGACCTTCATCGATACCCAAAAACATTAACCACCATCCTCATCATCTCTTTGTGCTGGCTTTGTACTCTGGCTGTTCAAACATCCACGGACAGCTGCATCTCCTTTTGCAGAGGCTGCTCTTGGCCAATTCCACACTGTTCCCAAGGTTCAACATCTTCAGGAAATTTAGGAAAATAGGATGCCTGAAGGGGTCTCCAGTTGCTGGATGTGGTGTGATGTCATGAAGGGATGTTTCCTCAACTGGACACTGATGTGGCACTGGTGGACCCCATGGAGACCCCCAAGTCTGGGAGAAATTACCACCTTCCTTGAAAAGTAGCATATCTCATGGCATTGGCTCAGCAGAGAGACCTGCCTGTCTCAGCCTGGCATCTTCTTGCTTAACAAGCTGATTTTTAGCAAACAGACCCAGATAGGAAGAATTCATCAGTGGGTTACTCTGCTTCTTTCCATTGGACTCATGTGAGCAATTTCAATGGCCCATAATTAGAAATTTCTTTTGGAAGAGGGTGGAAAAGAGTGAGATTTGGCCAGTCCATTCTCATCCTTTTATCAGTGACATCATGAGTCAATGAAATTAGTGTCTGATAAGAAGATCTCCATTAACTGTGTTCCTATAAATATACATCAAATTGCCTCCATGTTTGCCAAACCTTCCAAGGAGGAATGAAAGAATACAAAACAGATGGAGAAATGACTGATATGAAGCAGGTCAGATGCTCAGAAAATACAGCAGTGTTGCAAAAAAAAAGAAAAGAGCTGGAGTCTCATTTTAATTAGCATAAAAAGTCATCTCCATATTTATGGAAGCATTTTATACTGTCTCAAATACAGTTCTTTGCAAGATGTGCTTTACCATAGCTTGCTGTTGTGGGGCTGAGAACAGGAGATCAGGAAAGCAAGCACCAAGTCCTCTAACACTCCGGCTCTGAAATCTGGATTAGACAGCAATGGTTTAAAAAGACCAGGCAGGAGCAGCAGCTTTATTTATGGGAGGGTTATCTCCAGTGATGTGAGGTGATGGTGACAGGGATAGGAATTTTGGGCTGAAAATGCTCTTTAGCATCCCTCAAACTTCACCTTTGGTCAGCTTTGAGAGCAGCATGTAAACCTGCAGGGAAGGGAACACTGGCACTGAAACAGCCTGCACATCTTGGCAAACTTACTTGAGCACCTCTTCTTCCTTCTCTGACCCTTACTATGGGGAGAGGAAGAGGGAGGTGGGGAAGCAAACAGCACAGCAGGACTTCAGAAATCCTCCCAACATCCAGGTCGGACGGAGGCACAGACCTTGAACACCCATTTATACCAGTAAGACGTATTTACTGGTGCTAACCGGCCAGCCACAAGAGGAGGAACTAGAATACTCTTTGCTGCACAAGGCGCTTGCAGGTACGCGTGGATCACTTCCCCCTCCTTCCTCGCTGAGCCTGACTGCGGGAGACAGCGTTCAGCCCCCGCGCACCTCCGGCCTCGCTCCGCAGCTCCAGCCGTGCCAAGCCCAGCTGCTCGGGCTGCTGCTGCCGAGCGGGGCCGGCCAGGGCCACAGTGACGCACCCGATTGGTATTAGAAGACTTCACTGGCTATTTATAGCCCCCACCGACCGCAGAGGGCTCTTCGCCTCGCTTTTTCTCCCTCCCCTTCCTCCCTCTCACTGCCTTTAGCTCAGCGCAGGAGGGGGAGCAGAAGAAATGCTGTCAATAAACGAGTAGGTCCAAGTGTGACATTCCCAGGCACAGGAAAATTTCTGCCCCTCTGCTAGCAGATTCAGTCTGAGTAAATTAATTCCAGCACACCAGCTTTTCGTTCTGGTGTTCTTTCCTCCTTTTCAGCTTGGATGTCTTTCCCTTTTTGCCTTTCTTTTTCTTTTCCCTCTCTGCGCAGTTTCACTTTCCAGTTCCTGGCATTGGCTTGGCTGTTCCTCAGCAGGGCTGGATACAGCCCAGAGACGGGGAGACCTCTCTACTGAGCTTGGCAGATTTCCCCAGCTCCTGAAAGGCACTTCCCTGTGTGTCTCTTCCCAGTACCAAGGCTGGGCCCTGACCCTTATTTTGGCCGACAACATCTGATGTTCTCCGGCAGGCTACAGCTCCCACGCTCACTCACTGAAGGACAGACCCACTGCTCCTGCACCCTGGTCACCCACATGTCTCTCCAGCCCCTGCCCTGCTCCTATGCTGGTGGGTGAGTCACTGAGGTCCAAGCTGAGCTGTGGACAGAAATGGTACCCGTGCATCAACCTCGGGTGCTCCTTCAGCGTGGACAACCACAGCAATAAATTTTAAAGAGCTGTTGCAGGAGTACAGTCTGCCCCAGCTTGGGGCAAAGGTGGCATTTGGAAATGTGAGTAAAAAATTCAGTACACCTGAATAAGGGCAGTGAGGTAAAAACAATGCCTAGTGTCCACAGCAAAGGCACTGATGGAGAAGTAAAGCCATTTGTAATCACTTCAGTGAAGTGAAAAATAGAGGTCACTGGAGGTGCACATCTATTCTCTTTTTTAACAAAACAGTGCTGATTTTCACAGTATTTATTTTCAGAAGCATTTCTGACAGAAACACTCCCACCCATGTGCAGGCCCTCAAGTTTACAACCAAGGTAAGAGAGGATGACTGTGGGAATTAAATCTGTAGCAAGAAAATTTTCTCCTGCTTTCTCACTGAATTAACCATTTCTCTACCTGAGAGACTCCTTGCAGCTCTGTCAGCACTGCAGGGTTAAAGCAATCAAGGGTTGGGGGTGCCTTCCTGTTGTTATCCTTAAGTAAATCTCTTCACCTCCCTGTTTTAGTGTGGCCCTCTGCCCTATGAGGACTTGCAGGCTCCAGGGCTGTCTCCTGCTCCAGGGCTGGATGTATAGCACCAAGCACTGGCACATCCCCGGAGGGTTGAGGGGCCAGGGTCTTCCTGCTTGGAGAGGTATGGGATATCCAGCTGCAAACAGCCAGTCCTGAAGGTAATGTGCTATGCTTTTAAAAATTATTATTTGTAAATTATCAAAAAAAGAGATACAGATAATTCAAGAGCTATATTTGAACTTGGGGATGTTGCTGCACATTCAGCCTCAGAACCAGTGTGTCTTACTTTCTCTTGACAAGCTTGTCCCTTCACAACCTTCTGACCATGTTTTTAAACTTCAGTGTGACTGAGGCTCTTACTGGGAGCTGTGTGTGATCTGGTCTTGTGGGTTGTGTGGGACTGGGTCTGAAAGCTGGGGAAGAGAAAGAAAATTCTTATTACTCCTATGCAGCTCCTTTAGAAGCTTTGCAGAATTGTGTTTGCTGCTCCTGCTAAGGTGAGCAGGCTGAAACGGTCAAAACCAAGCTGATGGAAAGGGGATGGGGAGTGTCCTGGCAAAGGGACAGCACTCCTCATCTGACCATGCTGGAGGATGCATGGTGTGATACTGAACAGCCACGCATCCCATCATCCTATCTCCTCACATTAGTCCTCTGCAGAGCTGAAAGCCTACAGACTTTTTCAGAGGCATATCAGTACATACAGATTCCCATTGGATTGCCTCCTGTCTGCATGATTCCACTCAGCACAGCACTGCCACAACTGACAGCCAGAACACTTGAGTTTTTCATCCTTCTCAACATGGAGATACTCCAGCCCTGCCTTGAGAACTGCATGGTCATCCTGGAAATCTAGGATAAGCCAGTAAAATTTCAAGATGCCTCTGGAAGACTGTTTTGAAAGTGGATCAGAATCAACAACCTACACAGGAAAATTTTGTTTTATTCCCCAGTTCCTAGTTCTTCAGTTTGGAGAGGCACATTCATAAACTATAAAAGCAAATTATCTCTCCACCCACACAGATCCAGCCTTGACCTTTCTGCAGCATAATTAAAATGTAAAAGCACTTTTGCCATATGACTAAAATTGTTCCTTTCATTTACACTCCATTTTCTGCCAGCACCAGTGTGTAAGTGGTCATGGCTCACAATAAATGTCTGGTAGTTCTCCTAAGATAAAATCCTGATTTTGAGGGACTTGCAACTTGAGCTGAACAATCACCTCATAGGATGTGATTTACTCTTGGATTAGGCATCCGTGTCCACATGCAGCTTTGTTTTCTCCCAATTTTTGTGTTTGAAATTTTCTCACTGGTTATTTCCTAGAAGTAAATCTCATTCTCATGGGCCACACAAAAGCATCCCTGCTACAAGTACTTGACCTTTGGCATTTGACAGAGGAATTCTGCTTGGTTCATTGCTACTATTTATTGTATTTTTGTCAGTGTTACAGTTACACCACTCTGTGCCTAAGCACGAAAAACTATCCAGCGTCTGCCCCAAATGGGCTGCAGATGACAACTGGCAACTCTGAGGTGCTACAGGTGGCATACTTGGCTGTGGAAGTTTGTGCACAAACACCCCTTAGGCATTTAAGAGGCACATATAAAAGTTCTGCTAATTTCTACAATGTATGTAGGGAGGAAAAAAAGCCCATATTTAAATTGGAGTTCAGACATTGGATTTTAGAGCAAAGTGCTCAGCATTGTATTTTAATATAATAAATGCCATGTGGTTTCTGATAGTGGAATTATAACAGGCAACTCAGCACATTATATATGCATGGATTAAGTTGGAAATGTTTGTAAACCAAGCAATAAAGCTGCTTGAGCAGAAATATTTGCAAGATATTAGTGAAGTACTTTGAGTTTTAAAATGACAGGAAAAGTTGATTTTGTCAGTACTGTGTGGGGACACAGGCACTGGACAGCTGGAAGCTTCATAACCAACAGAAGCAGCACAGTGTAAGGGGAAGAAGCAGCTTGCAAACACGTCTGTAAATGGCATGATTTAGGGATAAAACATTACAGATTTTTTGGCCTTTAGGTGAAGAAGGGTCTGTTTTCTTGCAACAAGAACTCTGGATCTTCTCTCTTGGCCATTTGTGAAGGGAAGGGATTGGGAATGTGATGCTAAACTGCTGGAGCACACACATTAGCCTGTTCATGTGATGGTAGTAATGACATTAAACTTAAATCTCAGCCTTTCAAACTGCACAATTATACTGTATGTCCTGTAATAAACCAAATAATTTTCATATAACTATTTAGAAAGATGAAAGTAATTTAAAAAAAATAAGTATATTACACTGCTATATCTTTGTTCCCAGTTCTACATAACAGCTGCCAACAGAGAAAGAATCAAAAGTGCTTAAGATCTACATGAAATGTTTAAAATGGCAATTGACTCTCTCCCAGCACACAGTATTGTTATTTCTTTGCTAAATGCAGACGGCCTCCAAGAATCTATAAGCTCATTGCACCTGGACAGTGTTTATAGACATATGGCAGAGGATGATTTTCAAAGGAATTTAAATATTGCAGGGAGTGGTTTTATATTCCAGGGCCCCAAGTTTGCTCTGTGATAGCAGTTTAGTTTTGCAGTTGCTTCAGAAAGGAGCTCTGTTCAAGGGGGAATTGCAGAAGGTGTGAAGCGAACAAATAAAATGTTCCATTTTCCATCCCTGGCAGAGCAGAGGAGTAGTAATCAGCATGGCAGAAAAAGGGATGAGACTGGATAAACAGCAGAGATACATGACCTGAACAAATCAGACACATAACACTGGTTTGCATTCCCTGCACCGACGAACATGAATTAACACCTGGTAAGATGACGGTTTTTGAGATAAAACTTCGCTTTACACCAATACCCTCTAAAATTCTTTCCATAAACATTTCTAGCCGCTAATCTAATTGACTGGAATGTTTTCAAAAAGCAAAGACAGATGAAGGAAATTCACTGCTTTTATTGGCATATAAGTATTTTTGCAGGTTTGTAAAGGTATTCCCCAAGGTCAATAACTAACCACATCTTATTTTGTGAAGAGCTATGGTGCAGTAAAAAAGCCAGGCTCCAAGGTCTTTGTGTGAAACTATCAACAAAATCATCTCAATTACACTCAGAAAACAAATATTTTTAGCAAGTGTTCCCTTCAACATGATACACACTTTCTGATGCTCCATTGATGATGTAGCTGAAACTGAAGTTTATGTCACCTGCATAAAATAAAAAATTTCTGACTGCTTGGGATGTACATGGATGCAAGCAGAGAAGGATCGGTCCCCTCTTCCTAGGCCCTCATTTGATTCAGACTTTGAAACCTCAAACCCGTGGGGAATTACTACCCACTTACAAAGATGGGAGAGCTGCATCCAGCTCCTGGGACCCACCCTGGCTACAGGCACACTATGCCTCGAGAGGACCTGGTGGACTGAGTTCCTTTTACTTTGGGTTTTGTGGTTTGGTTCTCTCGGGTAAAGCCAGAGCCAAATCCACAACATATGACCTTCCTCCAGAGTTCTGCCCCACACCCAAGTTATGCAGGGTGAGCTGCT
>NW_008658704.1:46253-48101 GCF_000695815.1 Acanthisitta chloris
CTGATCCTTGTCTAAGAGGCACCAGTTTAATTGTAAGCAGTTTGGTAGAAATACTAATTTCTGAACTCAGTCTAACTGAGGAGGAGCTTGGCTCAGTTCAGCTGAAGCAAACACACTCCTAAACAACCAAACTCACAAAAACCAAACCAAACCACCTCAGACAGAAATCCCTACAGCAGGCAGACCTTGTTTTCAAACTTTTCTCTGTAACTGTGAAATTGAGATTTTAAAAGTAAAAGCTGAGATCTTCATATAATTGCTTCCCTGCCAGTGCCAGCCCTGAAGAAAAACTGCTGCATATTGGGAAAGCTGCAGCGCCACGATGATATCAAATATTCCCTTGGTTGCTGTCCTGAGAGCGTGTGTGTCCTGGGAGTGTGTGTGCCTGAAGCCCCTGTGGTAGTTGTACAGCAGAGCAGGATGATTGCTGACAGACTTTCATCATCCAGAAACAACTGTGCCCAAACCCACGAGCTCCACTTCTGCCTCAATTTTATTAGAATATTGCCCCTTAAAGAAGATGCAACTACAAAAAGACAATCATCTGTCCTGAAATCCACATCCCTTTCAGGTCTTTGAAGAGGGTGTATGTGTGTGTATACACATACATATATATTCATCTGTCATTAAATGGTGAATACTCTGTTCATTTTGTTTGCCAAATTGCACAGGACCTGATGCAAAGCCTCTTTTGTGCAGCATTCAGAAGGCACTAAGCATGAATCAGTGTGAGCACTGCTGAAGGCTGCAGAACCTTGCAAGTATTTTAACCTCTTACTAATAGCAGGGGATAAAAAAGATGACATCCTAAATTCTCTGCTTTTGCCATCAATTCAAATATAGGAATCACTTATAAACATCCTTCATTATTCCCAATGATTAGCTGAAATTAATACCTTACCCCACTGTCTTTTTTTCTTTTTCCCTTTTTTTTTCATCCTGACAGGAGGGACTTA
The DNA here is from genome assembly GCF_000695815.1 of Acanthisitta chloris. Taxonomy (NCBI): domain Eukaryota; kingdom Metazoa; phylum Chordata; class Aves; order Passeriformes; family Acanthisittidae; genus Acanthisitta; species Acanthisitta chloris. The sequence continues at coordinate 47,210 of NW_008658704.1, forward strand.
ATGGTCTTATTTTCTTTCCCTTTCATATTAGAGCAATTTGAGCGCTGTCCATCCTGGGTTTCCAGCAAGACATTCTGGCAAGGCTGATAGTATGGTGCCTTGGATGCTACGACACAAATCTGAAGGACATTTTTTTTGGGCGTGTGATTTAACAATTCCTGCTTCAAATGAGGAACTGTGAAATCTCCACTCCAGCTCTCTGGATTTTTGATAAAAGTGAGCAAGAAAAAACTGTAATTAGTCCCACTATTTCAAAAGTGAAAAACATGAACAAATTATTGTCCATTATAGTTTTCTGCTCTTCAATTACTGTGGATGCCAAAATAGGCAAAAAAAAAATAATCTGTATTTATAGCACTCTGTTGAGAGATTCAGTTTGTAAAGAAAAAAAATGTATTTTTGCAACCTGAGAAAATGCCAATGTAGTCCCCTATTCTGATATTCTTATCTCATTATCTTACACAAGTCTATCAGCTATTTTATGCTTTTGCCACAAAAAAACAGGTCTGAGTATGTTTGTATGCAGAGATGAAGAGGTGAAACACAATTCGAGTATCTCATTTCCTCCACCAGGATTAAATTTTTGGTAAGGTTCCAGCATTTGTTGGAAACTCCTACTGGACATTACTTCCTCGTTGTACCCAAAATAAATTCCTCCAATATTAATCATTTGTGAAAACAACGCTGCTTTTTTACACCACTGACACGGCTCCTGCCTGTGAATCCCCCCCTCCTCGCCAGCAGCACGGGAGGAATTACGCTTTGTAACGCAGCTGTCAGTGCTATTAGTTTCATTTCTTTCATTCACCTGGTCAGATTTTGACATCACGCCGGATCCGGAGACGCGCTTTGTTCCCTACAAAATAAAAAAAAAAAAAAAGGAGACTTTGAA
>NW_008658705.1:0-4759 GCF_000695815.1 Acanthisitta chloris
TTTGATGACATTGCATGGCAAGCCTTTTCTGTTGTCTGCACGCCTGATGCAAATGGCTGGCCACAGGAAACGCATCATAGTATTGATTGGAAGCTGTTGTCTCAACTAAGATCTACAGTTAATGAGAGTGGTTTGTACAGTGAGCCAGCCAAGCAAATGATTAATTACATATGGTCAAATGGGATTCTTTGTCCTGAGGATATTAAAACTATCATAAGAATGATTATGACACCGTCTCAGCAGTTATTATGGCAAGCTCATTGGCAACGTTTGTATTAAAACTATCATAAGAATGATTATGACACCGTCTCAGCAGTTATTATGGCAAGCTCACTGGCAACGTTTGTGTGACGCTAGCTCTAATATGCCTAGGGATCAAAACAATGAGCTCTATGGAGTCATCACGGAACAATTAATGGGAACTGGAAGATTTGCCTCAGTAAATGTGCAGGTACAAATGGGGCTGGCTGTTTGTTTAGAAAGTATGCAACTTGCGCTAGAGGCTATAAGAGCAGTTAAGACTGCCCCCTCTGCCCTGTCCTACATGTCAATAAAGCAAGGAAGGGACGAGTCTTTTGCCTCATTCATAGACAGAGTGACTGATGCAATAAACCGCTCAGATGTACCTACATGGATGTTTGGAGCATTGCTTAGGCAATGTGTGATGGAAAATTCTAATACAGCTACGAGGTCAATATTGGTTACCTTACCTGCAGATGCTTCCATAGGGGATATGTTAGAATGTATGAGCAGGGTGCCGGTAGGCCCGCAGGCTATGTTAGTAGAAGCAGTTCTGGAAATGGGAAAGAAATTCACTGAGTCGCATTGTCAAATTTGTGCAGCCTTAGCCCCATTGTCTCCCTTAAAGAGGGATGATGCCAAAAAGCAAAGACAGAGAAAACCTGTCCTAAGGTGTTATAAATGTGGCAGAGAGGGTCACTACAAAAAAGATTGCCAGGTCAAGGTGTGGTGCAGAAACTGTGACAGGAGGCCTCACGACACCGTTATCTACCACGCGCTGGGAAACGGCCAGCAGAGCGCAAGGAGCTGCCGCGCGTCGACAACAGTAGCTGCTCCAGCACAGTCCTTGCCTCCAGCGCCCCATGCAAGTCCCAGCCACAACCAGCGACCAGAGGGAGCCTCGGCCTGGACCTGGCAACAGCAGTAGACGTCACTTTAATCGACCGACATCCTGTAAAAGTACCTTCGACTTTTCGAGGACCACTAATGATTAATGGACAACCCCAAGGGACCCTTTTGTTTGGCCGATCGTCAAGTGGATTAAAAGGACTCTTTGTATTTCCAGGAGTCATTGATGCGGATTATACCAGGGTTATCCAAATGGTACTTCAGACTGACTTTCCACCCATGCATATTCCAACGGGCAGCAGAATTGCCCAATTGGTCCCTGTGCCTGTCTTAACAGCTGCCATGCACCCGGCTGTTGAAGCTGAGCGTGGGGACCGGGGCTTTGGATCCACAGGAGGCATGGCCCTGCTGACTGTGCCACTGAATCGCCGCCCGGTGGTGACTGTGATTTTGGACAACGGTCACCATCAAATTCGACTGCAAGCGTTACTGGATACAGGAGCAGACCTTACTATTGTTGCCAATCACCAGTGGCCACGACAGTGGCCACTAATGGACATGACCACGGATGTGGAAGGTGTTGGTGGCATAGCTCCTGTCCAATGCAGCGTTCAGCGAATCCATGTCATTTTAGATGGAAAGCAGGCCGGTGTGTTTGTGACTGTCATGGCTTTGCCTGCTGGTGTTAATGCCCTGATAGGGCGGGATGTCCTTGATCAGCTTGGCGTGTGGCTCACCACTGAAAGGCTGCCTTTTCCTTCACGGTCACTGCATTATGGACTTTCCCTATCCAGCTGAAGTGGCTAACAGATAAGCCAATCTGGGTTGAGCAGTGGCCGTTAAAAAGGGAAAGCCTGCAACAAGACCTGACTTTAATCAGGGAACAGCTCAAACAAGGGCACATTTGGCCTTCAAAAAGCCCGTGGAATACTCCAATTTTTGTTATTCGAAAGAAGTCAGGAAAATACAGACTGTTGCATGACTTACGAGCAGTCAATGCTCAAATGCAAGCCATGGGAGCTTTGCAACCTGGGCTCCCAAATCCTGCTATGATTCCAGAAAAGTGGCACTTGCTGATTGTGGATTTAAAGGACTGCTTTTTCACAATCAAATTACATCCGGTGGACACAGTGCGCTTTGCATTTACGGTCCCGGCAATCAACCGTGAAGCACCAGCAGCCCACTATGAATGGACAGTGTTACCGCAAGGCATGAAAAATAGCCCAACACTGTGCCAATTGTTTGTGGACTCAGCTTTAGAACCGGTGCGGCAAGTATGGCCGCACGCTCTTGTTTATCATTACATGGACGATATTTTAATCGCACAGGCTGAGCCTTTTTCTGTACAGCAGGAACACTTTTTGGTGCAGCAGTTGAAACTAAGAGGTTTAGTGGTTGCCCCAGAGAAAGTGCAAAAACAACAACCTTGGAAATACTTAGGGTGGCGCATCTCAGAATCTCAGATTCGACCCCAGAAACTCACCCTGCACACGGTTATTCGCACAGTCAACGATGCACAAAAGCTGTTGGATGACCTGCAATGGCTGAGGCCAGTCATCAGCATTACCAACGACGACTTGGAACCCCTGCGCCCATTGCTGAAAGGTGCCGACCCAGCTGCACCAATGTCGGTGTCCCCAACACAAAGAGCAAAAATACGGCAGTTGAGTGAACTAATTGTGCAACGCTGGGTGGATCGTCGTGACCCTGACCTCCCCATCGACATCACCATCCTCCAGGGTGACACACAGCTTATTGGTGCACTAACACAGTGTGAAAAGAATAAGGGGAACGTGAGGGTCCTGGAATGGCTTTTCACCCCGCTGCAACCGAAAACCACGATTCAGCAAAAGACGGACAATTTGGCAGAGTTGATTAAAAAGGGACGCTCACGGGTGCTCCAGATTTCAGGAGAAGAGCCCGGCACGATCTATCTGCCAATCAGATATCAAGATCTGGAGTGGTGCATCCAACAGTCTCCTGCTCTACAGCTAAGTTTGTTGTCAGCTCCAGTTAACTTGGACATACGGTCTCTATCATCACCAGGAGTGGACAATGCCACTGAAAAGGAGTTGTTGGCCGCTTCAGGGTGCGGTAACAGTCTTCATAGATGCAGGCTGGAAGTCTCGTCGAGCAGCAGCCAATTGGCAAGAAGATGGGAAATGGCGACATAAAATCCTCCCAGCAGAAAAGGGAGATTCTCTTCAGACACTTGAACTAGCAGCAGTGGTTTGGGCTTTCTTGACCTGGATCGTGACCCCATTAAATGTGGTCACAGACTCGCTGTATGTAGCTGGTGTAGTAGAGTGTATTGAAGACGCTTGAATCAGAGACACACAGAATCAGCGCTTATTTGAGCTGCTGCGAATGTTAAAGGCAGCCATCTACCAGAGACAGTGACCGTACGCCGTAGTGCACATACGAGGTCACAAGTGGACGGAAGGACTGGGTGAAGGGAATGACAGAGCAGATAAACTGGTGACTGTATCTGTCCCCCTCAGTGAATTCACTAAAGCCTGGGAGGCACATGCCACCTTCCACCAAAATGCTAAAGGCCTACATAAGCAGTTTGGGATTTCCATGAATGACGCCAGAGGAATAGTTCGGGCCTGCCCCAGCTGTAGCCAGCATGGACCAGCGTTGGGTGTAGGAGTCAACCCGAGGGGCCTAGGACCAAATGAACTATGGCAAATGGATGTTACACATGTTCCAGAATTTGGAAGACTGAAATGGGTGCATGTTACAATAGACACTTACAGTAGATTCGTGTGGGCCACTGCACAGCCTGGGGAAAAGGCCCTACACGTTCAAAGACACTTGACAATGTGCTTTGCAGTCATGGGGGTGCCAGAGCAGTTAAAAACTGACAATGGACCAGCTTATATAAGTGAAAGGATAAGAAAGTTCTGTCAGCAGTGGGGGGTTCTACATATAACGGGAATTCGCCACTCACCGACGGGCCAAGCTGTGGTAGAGCGTGCTAATCAGACATTAAAGCGATACTTAGAAAAATATAAGGAAGTAGAAGACGCACAGGAAAGGCTAGCAGACCACTTGTGTATCTGTGCCAATCACGAGACTCCACCTGCCCAGATGCATGGAGAACGTCAGGCTCCAGCTGAGCCGAAACCTTTCTTTGCTATGTATAAGGACCCCAAGACGGGCCTTTGGGTAGGCCCAGCCAGAGTACAATATGTAGGTAGAGGATATGTGTGTGTGCTTACTCCTACAGGTCCGATGTGGGTTCTGGCAAGATGGACAAAGGCCGCCATGGTCCCTAACGGTGATCAGCCTACTCGTACTACCAGTGATCACTCCACTGCCGGTGAATCCCCGTGAGAACCTGTGGGTAACGTGGGCAAATAGAACAGAACAGACTGACTTCTGCCTTGGCCTATAGACAGCAACAGAACCATTTAGAACCTGTCTGGTAGGAGTGCCGACTTTGAACACTGAGGATTTTCGTGGCTATGTTAAGGACAGTAATTGTTCTTCTTTTGTTCATATGTCTTAGTATGCAGCTCATTCGATACGTGACCTTAATGTAACTTTGCCCTGGGATCCTCAAGCACTAGATTTGCTAGGATCACAGAGAGTGGGAAGCCACTCTAAGAATTGGACTCAGACATGTGTGACATTTGGAAATAGGTTCCAAGGAGTAACCAGAGTG
>NW_008658706.1:0-26284 GCF_000695815.1 Acanthisitta chloris
GATTCAAGGTGTGGCCTCACCAGCGCAAAATACAGGGGTGGAATCACCTCCCTGGTCAGCTGTGCTGGGATGCAGCACATCTGGTCTGAGATACAGCACATCTGGGCTGGGATCCACCTCACTCCACACAGACACCCCAGTGGTCCTCCTGGCTGCCCCCAGGTGTGCTCCAAAGCTCCCTGGCTGTTCCCTTTGGGAGGTGGTCGAAAGGCTCAACATGTCAGCTGGGCATTCAAATGCTGTTTGTTTGGTGGTTGGTTTTTATTTTTCCTAACCAAAAGGCTTAAAAATGTGTCAGTCCTTTAAAAGTCTCTGCTGGTGTTGTTGTTGCTTGGTTGGTTATTTTGTTTGTTTTGGATTTTTGGCAGAGGAAGGGCTTGCTGAGTGGTAATCATAGAATTTTAGGGGTTGGAATGGACCTTATAGATCATCTATATTTAGACCAGCAATGAGAAGAAAGACTGGGGGGTGATGGCAGATAACAAATGAACCATGAGCTGCAATGTGCACTTGCAGCCTAGGAACCAATGGAATCCTGGGCTGCATCCAAAGGAGTGTGGGCAGCAGGTCAAAGGAGGTGATTCTACCCCTCTGTTCTGCTCTCGTGAGACCCACCTGGAATTCTGTGTACTGTTCTGGTGTCCTCAGTGTAAGAAGGACATGGAACTGTTGGAGCAAGTCCAGAGGAGGCCACAAAGTTGCTAAGAGCACTGGAGCATCTCCCTGTGAGGACAGGCTGAGGGAGTTGGGACTGATCAGCCTGGAGAAGAGAAGGTTGTGTGGAGACCTCAGAGCACCTTCCAGGATCTGAAGGGGCTGCGGGGGAGCGGGAGAGGGACTCTTTATTACCAGCTGCAGTGAGAGGACAAGAGGCAATGGGTTCAAATTGAAAGAGGTAAAATTTAGGTTAGATATTAGGAAAAAGTTTTTTCCTGTTCTGGTGGTAAGACACTGTCCCAGGTTGCCCAGGGAGGCTGTGGCTGCCCCAACCCTGGCAGTGTTCACAGCCAGGTTGGATGAACCTTGAGCAACCTGCTCTGGTGGGAGGTGTCCCTGCCCAGGGCAGGGAGTTGAGGCTGGGTGAACTGTAAGGTCCATTCCAACCCCTAAAATTCTATGATTCTATGAATTGCAATAATGTTAAAATCTTCTCAATAATATTTCATGCACTAACATTTCATGTGTTCTTTACTCTTTTTTTATTAAGCAATGAAAATGGGCTATGAATAGTTCTCATAATGAGATTAGCAACGAAATCAATGAAAAAATGCACTGTCATTGTCTACTGCAGCACCAGAAGTCTGTTGAGAAGGCTTGTTGATGAGCATAGCAGATTGACTCAATAGAAATTATTGCACTAGGTAAACAGCACAGTCTGCCCATAGAATGAAAACATTGCTTCCCTTTGCCAGATGAAAAATGACTATAATGAGTTCGATCCCTGTGGTATAGTTTGCCTGCTTTTTTTTTTTAAGAATCTCTATTAGCCCTGAGAGAAAGTACAAGCAGTGACTAGAATTGTGTTTTCATTGAAATCAATAGGAAAACTCTCACTGATTTCAGTAGAAACAGTACTTCACCTCGTATGTGGATGAAAAGACTTGCAATGACTGTCTCATACTGTAGATATAAACAAGTAAATTCAATAGCTCCTGTGGTTCTCCTTGAGTTCTGAGAAAATCGAGGGAATTGCTGCATGATGTTTTCTTTGTGGTGTCTGAGTGCTCTGATGGGTAAAGAAATTTGCTGTAATTCTAATTTCTAATGTATCTTGCATGTATCTGAGTAATTTCATTAACAAGGAATATGTTGTAAGTGATTCACAAATGTCATGCTTTAATAATAAATGAGTTGGGTATATGAATCGACTGGAGATCAGAATATCAAAACTTGGTATCCACAACATTTTTCACAGTCTTACAGAATTTTTCTTTTCTGCATTTTCTTTCTTTTTTGTCTTCTTTCTTGCTTTTATATTTTTTTATTTCTCTTTTTTTTCTTTCCTTCTGTGATGCTCTCTTTTAAGAGAAAAGGTAGTATTAGGCTGCTTTTCCCTTATATTTTACACAGCACATAACTTTAGTTTTCACTTTCTCTTTAGTTTAGGTGGAACGAGGGATGTTAATATGATTGTGGCAACATTATTGGTTAATTTTCTTTTTTAGTGTCTTGCATTATATTTCTTTCTCCTCCTTGGTCTTCTGATTACTTCTTTTGTCTGTGTTGGGTCAGGGTGTACTTTTCCTTAGCCTGACTTCTGGTATTCTTATTGTAGCTTCATAATTTTCTTTTCTATTGTATCCTGTGTCTTCTCACTTGTACTGTATTATAATACCTGTGATAGACTGTTCTGACTTCAGAAAAAACACAGAAGAGGGAATAGTCTGTGCTTGTAGCCTTTCCTTCCATTCTTAATAGACATTTCTCTATCCAAATCATGCATCTCTCTACTTTCCTTCCAGTAATCATTCTTGAGCCAGAGCTCCTAATTTAAAGTTTTGTGAATCTCTGCCACTTTTTTTGATACATAGCTATCTCTTTGAATTCTTCTCCCTGCACCCCACATTTTCCAGGGCAGAAGCTAAACACAAACTTCCTTTTGTGCCACAAAAATAAAGAAAGTGGCAAAGTGGGATGGTACATTCCTCAGTGAAAATTTTCAATAGCAGTAGAATTAGAGGGAACAGTCATAAGCTGAGACAAGGGAGATTCAGATGAGATGTTAGAAGAAATGTTTTTCCTGTTAGGGTGTTCAGACACTGGAATAGATTGCCCAGGGAGGTGGTGGAGTCACCATCCCTGGAGGTGTTTCAGAGGTGTCTGGATCTGACACTGGAGGATATGGTTTAGGGTTTAGGGGTTCCAACAGAGAGGTAGGTTAATGGTTGGACTCGATGATCTTAGAGGTCTCCTCCAACCTTGGTGATTCTATGATTCTGTGATTCTATGACCTGGTGCTTAATTACCATCTATAGACATCAGTACTATCATTAGTAGTATGACTTTTGTGATTTGGTGGAACATATGGATGAAAATGTACAAGTATCAAACAATGTGTTATGTTTGCACTTCCATCTTGTCATAAGACAATCACTAGTAAATTTCATATTGAAACATGTAACTGTCATACAAAGGTAACTGCACTTTCATTTCGACCACTAGGTACATGATTAATGTATATTTAAATTAATAGCAACAAATATACAACTATTTTTTTAAAGGATTGTTGATTGATGTAAAATATTAGTCTTATTTCCCAGTAAGCAACAAGTTTAAATGTTTGCATATTTTAAGCATAAATATTGGCTCAAAGTAAGCCAAAAGTATGCAGTATCTTAAACCACCAAAACATACTGTATCATAGAATCATAGAATTTTAGGGGTTGGAATGGACCTTACAGATCATCTAGTCCCAATCCCTGCCCTGGGCAGGGACACCTGCTCACTAGATCAGGTTGCTCAAGGCTCATCCAACCTGGCTGTGAACACTGCCAGGGTTGGGGCAGCCAAAGGGCTCCCTGGGCAACCCGGGACAGTGTCTCACCACCCTCACAGGAGAAAACATTTTCCTCATATCTAACCTAAATTTCCCCTCCTTCAGTTTGAATCCATTTCCCCTTGTCCTGTCACTGCAGTTCCTAACACAGAGTCCCTCTCCAACTCCCTTGCAGGCCCTACAGGTACTGATAGGTTGCTATGAGGTCTCCACACAACCTTCTCTTCTCCAGGCTCAACAGCCCCAACTCCCTCAGCCTGTCCTCACAGGGAGATGCTCCAGTCCTCTTATCAACTTTGTGGCCTCCTCTGGACTTGCTCCAACAGTTCCATGTCCTTCTTATGCTGAGGACACCAGAACTGTGTGCAGTATTCCAGGTGGGGTCTCATGAGAGCAGAGTAGAGGGGGAGAATCACCTCTTTTGACCTGCTGCTCACACTCCTGTGGATCCAGCTCAGGATTTGGTTGGCTTTCTGGGCTGAGCTCACACTGCAGCTCATGCTGAGCTTCTCATCCACTGTCACACCCAAGTCTCTCTCCCCATTGCTGCTCTCAATTGCTTCCCCACCCAGCCTGTAGCTGTGCCTGGGATGACGCAGATGTATTACCTGATAATATTAGTGCAACTATGATGACAGAAGACTGCAAAGAAGTGTGTATTCTGTCTAATCAGGGTGTACTGTTAAATGTACTAGCATTGAAAGGACTGGGAGGAAATATGTGGAATTAGACAATGGAATGAGAGCTTCTAGTAGAGTCTCTGTGAAGTGCAGATTTTTGTTATAAAGAAAAAGAAGTTGTATTTATGTCAAAATATTCCTGCCTTCCATTCCAGTTAGTTTGAGCTCATGAACTTGAATGGGAAGTGTTTTGCCTGTTTTATTACAGTGTTGTTCTATAAAACAGCATTTTTTCCATCTGTATGTCTGTGTGGATGTAATTGAGATGCATAATATGTTAGGTGAATATTACAGGCATAGAATTTGTATTGCACTTTCAGCCATTCTCTACACAAACTGCACTAGGAGATCTAGCTACAAAAAATGTTTTCTTGTACTGGGGTTCTTTTTTTGAAACACCATAAGGATTTGGAGTGACAAAGCAAGATCATGGAGACCAGGAGTCATTAAGGTACATCATGTCACAAAAATATCTGTTTGTTCTGTATAGCCAAGCTTTGATGTCTGGAGAGTTGCCAAGTGAGTGCAGTAATTTCTGTAATTATGCAGTTAAAACTGTCTGCATCACGAAGGCATCTGATTAATTTGAAGATCATATTGTTTTATGGGATGAGAGGGGGATGAACTTCATGCCGTTAGGAGTTGCCTTGAGACTGCAGGCAAACTTGGCATCTGATTTATCACAAAGAGAAGAGGAAACCTCATTTAGCTAGCAAATTATCAAGCACTGCAGCTTTCAGGATTGCAGTCACTAACAAGTTTTGATGTTAGATTATTGACAGGCCATGAATCTCCATTGGTCAGTGCCTCTTTAGTGACAACAATAAGAATTTATTTTCTGTAGCACCTAGTTGGATGAACATCCTTCTCAAAATAGGTGAAAAGTGATACTGCCTGTCTTTTGTGCTTAGAAACTTCTCAAACATGATTCAGTGCAGTGTAAGAAGGGAGAGGCAGGCACTGATGGCTTTCACAGAATCATAGAATTTTAGGGGTTGGAATGGACTTTATAGATCATCCAGTCCCAACTCCGTGCCGTGGGCAGCAACACCTCCCACCGGAATAAGTTGCTCAAGGCTCATCCAACCTGGCTGTGAACACTGCCAGGGTTGGGGCATATACTACAACCCTGGGTCACCTGTGCCAGTGTCTCACCACCCTCACAGGAAAAACTTTATCCTAAGATCTCACCTAAATTTTTCCTCTTTCAATTTATACCCATATGCCCCTTGTCCTATCACTGCTGTTCTTAACCAGGAGTCCCTCTGCAGCTTCCCTGGAGCCCCTTCAGGTCTTGGAAGGTGCTATGAGTTCTGTACACAGCCTTCTCCAGGCTGAACAGCCCCAGCTCCCTCAGCCTGTCTTCATAGGAAAGATGCTCTAGTCCTCATATCAACTTTGTGGCCTCCTCTGGACTTGCTCCAACAGTTCCATGTCCTTCTTACATTGAGGGCACCAGAATTGTGTGCAGTATTCCAGGTGAGTCTCATGAGAGCAGAGTCTGCTAGTCTATCTATATCTATCTATATCCTAGTCTGTCTATATCTATCTATATCCTTATCTGCTTGCTTGAAGATCCCCTTATTTTTGAAATTTCTGGAGTTATGGAGGCAGAGAGACGAAGTCACACTGTTCTTTCATTTGGTAGGTTAAATTTAATTCATAACCCTAGAAGAGATGCCTCACATGGCTTTGATAATTCTTGTGAATCATCCCCAAGTCTTCTCTGCTTATGTCTAGTGTGAACTCAAGGCATAAGAACTAGATGTATTATGTTAACTGATACAATTTTTTTCCAGTGGCATTTCTTTCCAGGGAAAAGACTTACCTCCTGTAAGGATATATTTACAGGTATCTTTGGTTGCTGGAGTCATAAATAGGACTACAAGAGGTTATCTTGTCCTTGGATACAATTCATGCATGAAGAAGTATATACAGTATTCTTGTGGTTCCTAAGGGGTGGTTGTAAAAAATTTCCTTTAACAGATTGCACTGCCTTCCTCAGCAACCTGTTCTTGTGCTTCACTGTCCTCACTCTTCAAGATATTTTCATGGTTTCTAATTTAAATCTTCTTGTCTGGAATTTGAGCTCATTGCTTTTTATTTTTTCTTCAGACTACACAAAGATGGATGAATTTTCTTCTTTAACACCTCCTCTTACATTCTTATAAGATTTGTCCTGTGTCATAGGTCAAGCTGTGTATACCAATTATAATTTTTAGTTGTTCCTCTTGGACTGTCTCAAATTATTCCATAACCTTCCTAAGCTGTAGTCCTTCAAAATAATAATAAAAAAAAGCCATCAGATGCTTTTACAGTACTGAGGTGACTAAAAAGTGGATTCTGAATGTTTTTAATGCACCACTCTTGCCTTATAAATCCCAGAATTACATTTTATCACAAGAAAATGATATTGTTAACCTCTGTGCAAAGACTGTGGTCCAGTGCATTATGAAATAATTTTCTGCAGTACTGATGGTTATCCATTCTAGTCCTGCATTCTTCCTTACTAAGCTGTTAAGGTTGCTTTTCTTTTTAATATCTTTTTGTTACAAAACCGTAATTACTGCCACTTTGATGTAACAGATTGAAGTCAAGGGAGGTGATTCTTCCCCTCTACTCTGCTCTTGTGAAACAGCACCTGGAGTATGATGTCCAGCTCTGGGGGCCCCAACACAGGACAGATGTGGACCTGTAGAAGTGAGTCCAGAGGGCCACTAAGTTGGTCACAGGCCTGGAATACCTCTCCTATGAAAACAGGGTGAGAGAGTTGAGGCTGTTCAGCCTGAAGAAGAGAAGATTCTTGGGAGACCTCATAGCAAACAGCCTTCCAGTACCTAAAGGGGGCTTACGAGAAGGCTCAAGAGAAACTTTTTATGAGGGCATGCAGTGATAGGACAAGAGGGAATGGATTTAAGATGAAGGAGGGTAGGTTTGGGTTAGCTATTAGGAAAAAACTCTTCCCTGTGAAGGTGGTGAGGCACTGGAACAGGTTGCCCAGAGAAGCTGTGGTTGTGTGGAGATACCATAGTACCATTTCAGTATCTGAAGGGGCTGCAGGGAAGCTGGAGAGGGACTGTTTGTTAGGAACTGCAGTGACAGGACAAGGGGCAATGGGCACAAATTGAAAGAGGGGAAATTTAGGTTAGATATTAGGAAAAGGTTTTTCCCTGGTCTGGTGGTGAGACCCTGTCCCAGGTTGCCCAGGGAGGCTGTGACTGCCCCAACCCTGGCAGTGTTCACAGCCAGGTTGGATGAGCCTTGAGCAACCTGCTCTGGTGGGAGGTGTCCCTGCCCAGGGCTGGGGGGGTTGGGACTAGATGGTCTTTAAGGTCTATTGCAACCCCTACAAATATATGATTCTATGATTGCATGAAATTGCAAATAAAAAATTAATTAGACATCATTATTTGGAAAAACTCTCACTTCTCTTCTCTTATTGCCACCTGGGCAGAATTTTAGAAAGTACTCATTGGGCTTGTGTTTCTCTATCTTGAGGACTTGGTGGAGGGTAAAGAAGTGGGTTATGTGTACTCTGAGCTGAGATACTGCTGTTGTGAGGCAGAAGGATGGTGTTTTTTGGGTAAATGAGCCTCAAGTCTGGGAAAGACTGCAGCTGTGTGATAATAGTGCTTAGATGTCACTGCACAAAAGTACATCTTGAAAGCATGTGACACACAAGGGCAGCTAAAACTTCAGACAAAACATGGAAATAATTACTTTAGGAGGATCAGACATTGAGAAACAGCATAAAATAATGAATAAAGACTAAAATGAATGGGAAACTAAACAATGTGTTCAGGGATGAAAGTGTATTAGTTAGGACTTCCGAAGCAAGATAATAATGGAAGAGAATATTATAGCAGGAAAAGAGGAAAATGGGAACTGAACTTTTCTCTCTTCATTATCTTCAAAGAAGCATATATAATATGCAGTTATAATAGTCTTCAAATATTTTCTGTATTGCCTTTGTTACAACTGGCTCCCCTAACGAATAGCGATGTAACCCATTACAAACTTTTCCAAGTAGATGGATACAGCATAATCCTGTGGATAATAAAGGAACAATAAATAGACCATATAAACAAGGGACATGCATGTTTTCTCAGTGTAGTGTTTAGATTTCTCTAACATGGTGTTTTCTCTAACAGCTCGAAAGGTGAAGTACAGTATCACATTGCCTCTAATTTCCTGCAAGATGAAGCTCAACACTTTTGTTGAAATTGTATCTGCAATTTGCTAAGAAAAGTATTATTCATATCTACAATCACAGGTGTTTCATATGGTATTTCATAAGACTTAAGTAAAATCAAATAGTTTAAGAAAGCCATAGTCCCCTGAGAAGCCTCAACACCCAAAAGCAGAAAATGTATTTTATAGCAGAGTTTCATAATGGTTTTCTAGGCCATTGACTTAAGAAAGACCTTACATTTTCCTTTAGTCTCACATAATGGTTTTGATATCAAGTAGAAGCAGAGGAAGTATTCTATAACTTGATTATTTTTTAACTCTTTGAATCACACAATGATTATGCTATGAAATAACAAATCTACCTGTTTTACATAAGATGCTATGCTGTTTATCACTATCATCCAGTGTTTCATTAAACTTGTGGGCAGCATTTGACATGTGCTGCTTGATTCCCTTTCTTCTTTCTCACAATGAAATATTGTCTGGCAGGTGACATGTTTTGCCCTGTTAGTAGTATTGCAGCTGTGCTACTGTTTGGTGCACATGTCGCTTTGTACTAATTTGGGAGAAAATAAGGTCAGAAGAAAGTGCTCGTGTTGCTGCCAAGTTTTGCAATTATTTTAGCTCCCCTGGAAAATTGTGTTTTGCACAGCTGAGTTGTGAGCTTTGTCAACAGCACGTGTGACCTCCATGTGGAGAGACAGAAAACTTGATATCCATCTTCCCTCCACAACTTCAGGGAATTTGAGGAGACATCATCTCCTCAGGCATCAAGCTTGTAAAATAATTTGATATTCTTTACTTTTTTTGGTACTAGAACAGACAAAAAGTCTTTTTCAGCCCATATTATCTTTTTTTTTAAAGTGACCAGTTGTCGTGGTTTAACCACAGCAGCCACTAAACCCCACACAGTCACTTGCTTACTCCCCCACCAGCAGCATGGGGAAGAGAATCAGAATGGTGAAAGCTAGAAAACCTCATGGGTTGAGATAAAGACAGTTTAATAGAGAAAGCAAAAGCTGCACACACAAGCAAAGCAAAACAAGGAATTCACTGCTCCCCGTGGGCAGGAGGTGTTCAGCACCTCCAGGAGAGCAGGAACCATCATGTGTAACAGTTCTTTGGGAAGACAAACACCATCACTCCAGATGTTCCTCCTTCCTTCTTCTTCCTCCCACCCTATATACTGAGCATGATGTCATATGGTATGGAATATCCCTTTGGTCAGGTTGGGTCACCTGTCCCAGCTGTGTCTCCTCCCAATCTCCCATTCACTCCCAACTCCCTTCCCAGTGTGGCAGTGAGGAAAGCAGCAAAGGCCTTGGCTCTGTGTGAGCTCTGCTCAGCAACAACAAACACATCTCTGCATTATCAACCCTGTGCCCTGCACAAATTCCGAACACAGCCCCATACTAGCCACTGGGAAGAAAGTTAACTCTACTTCAGCCCAAACCAGCACCAGTTAATCACATGAATTGACCAAACCTATGCTGAGTCCCTTAGATCATCCTTTTTGCTGTGTCAGCTGTGTACCAGAGACTATATTCACAGATTTTCCACCATGAATTTGTTGATTTACCTTTTGAACTCTTTTCTACCTTTTCTTTTGTACCATTGACTTCTGCAAGTTTGTATGGTAATGTGCTTCTACACTTCAACTGCATGTTGGACATGTTGGATGAAAGTTAAATTATTTATTTTTTATTAAAAAAACCCTACAACCTGTTGTCTGATAATTCACAGATCTTTTTTTAGATCTTGCATTGTGAGAAAATGGAAAGTAGGTTTTCTTTTTCATGTAATTCATGATTTTACAATAATTGGTCAGATCTCCCACCAAGAGTCACTTATACAATAGGAGAGTTGTTATCAATTCAGTTCTTCTTGTAAATAAGCAATTCTGTTTCTGAGTGAGTTCCTGTCACCTATGGACTTTGTATATTTTCATTACAACTTTTCTGAGATCTGGGGCTCAGGACCACACACAGTATTTGTCATAGGTACTCCATGTGAGTTTACATCATGGCATGATCCTGGTTTTGTGTTTTGACAGTTTCCTTTTGGTGTGAATTTATTGACATAGACTCTCATCTGTTACACTGATCCTCAGTCAGCTATTATCTGAGACAACTCTTTTTGATCTGCTTTTCTTTTAATAATCTAAACACTTAGTCTTTAAAGACTGTATTCATATGTTGATATTCATTTGCTAGCAGCTTCTAAATGAGTGCATTTGAACAGTCACTGTACCACTCACATTTTTCCCTTTTAACCAGTTGTTTAAAATAACCTGAATTGTTATAGTTCTTTTATAAAAGTTAAAATACTACTGTAGTGCATTTATTTAACTTTTTAATTTGTTAGATGACATTGAATTTGAGTACATTATGATCTTCAAGTGTTGCATTCTTTCTCAAATCTTGTGCAGAACTGAAGACTAATCTCTCCTCTGGTGTGTTCCCTCATTAATCACTTGATAGGAGGCATAAATGTCATCTCCAATGGACATAACTGTTCTGGAGTCTACATATGCCAACTAAATCTTTCATTAATATTGTCTCTGACTTTATAGCAAATTATCTTTTTGCACAGAAGTTCCACCTGAATATGAGAGAGAACTTCTTTCCTGTGCAGTCGCTGAGCACTGAACAGATTGCCCAGAGATGTTGTGGGTTCTCCCTCACTGGAGAGATTCAAGAACTGTGTGGTCACAATCCTGAGCTTTGTGCTCTAGGATGGTCCTGCTGGAGTAGGGAGGCTGGACCAGATTTTTTTTCCCATCTAAAAATAATCAGTTTTTGCCAGAAGTTCAGCAATTTCCTGACCATAAAACTTTTTCTCCAGTGCTGGGTCTGCAAATTTGAAGCTGGGAACAAGGAGCTAAATATTTTGTACATGTTGATCAGGGGCATAAACTTCTTTATACCTTACAATCCCTGTGAAGGAAAGAAGCTTCTTAAGGCATTTATCTTATGTTTCTAATTGTGTTTGGAAAATAATCTAAATGACTACACAGCCATTTTGTGCAAAGAGATTTTTGCAGAATGGAATCATAATTGAAGAAAAAAAAGACTAGCTTTGCAGGGTTTCAAAATGTATGTCTAAATATAGCTGTTGCAAAGACAACATAAGCTTTACTTCATTAGTAGAATAATATCTAGCATGATTTGTAAGACCTACTTTTGTCTGTATGGGTACTACACTAAGGTAAGTATATGAAGAGCCTTCAGCAGTCACTGTTTTCTCCACCCACACATAAATCTACTTATTTAAGTATTGAAACTTTCTGTCCTTAATGAAAAAACTACAGCTCTTCTGAAGACTGAGATAAGCCAAGCAATTCATACTGTTCATAGCTTATGAAGCAGTGCATATTAATAAAATAAAAATCCCAATGGAATGATACAGAAAAGGTTAGCATGGCTCCCACTCAGTCTGCCTGAAGATTCATGGGCAGAAGTAAGACCATGTCTTCCTTGAGAACAAATGACCCTACTTACCTGAAAGAACCTTCTGAAAGGCAGGTTGGCCAAAGTGAAATGAGAGAAATGAGGATTTTGTAGCTTGGTTGGAGAGAAGAAGAATATTGAGTTGAACAGGGAGTGGACACTGGCAGGTCTCAGAGGCTGGAAGGGAAATCTTCTGAAGGTATGGAAGGCAAATGGATAGACAGTGTTTAATGCAGCCTTCAAAGCCATGGAAAATGCATACAATAAGGACTGACTCTGCAAACTTTCAGGCAGGTCTGGAAAACTTCTTTTTTAAATCTCTTGTTGATCAGGTAGGAGAGTCATGCTTTGTCCCTTTAAAAACGAACTTACTCTAATTTTTCTGTGGACATTAAAGATTCATGGGGCCTTTGCCATGCTTGCTTTCAGAAAGAGTTGCCAGGGACTCAACCTATGCATTTGATCTATACATAAAACCAAATCCTTTAGGGTGGCAGCTACAGCTTCTCTGCATGATGATGTTTATTCATCTTCCTTTGCAGTAACAGCACATTGAAACATTAAACATCTCACTGTGTAAGACATCATTTCTGTCCCTGACTCAGGTAATGGAGTTTCTTGATTACTTTAATATTCTTAGGTGCTGTACACTGTCACTAAGCAGGGAAGTCTCTAAAGTAACTTAGCATGGAATAAAACCTGTGGTTTCATCATCCAGATGAAGTTATTTCAATAATGATGCTTTCACTGTGAGAAAGATGGAGTTGAGAAAATAGCAAGATGGATACTTTTGTTTCTTGTCCATTAAGCCAAAGCTTTCATGCTCAAGGCCATTAGTCTGTTTCTATATTTCACTCTGTTGTTATAGATTTAGCATAAGTTATGTTCTTTTGCCATTTAATGACCAGACATACATTATCAGTACAGGTATCAGCATCAGCAAATTCACATTTGTCCTGTGCTTGCTTCTGCAGTATTTTATAAATATTATAAAATATTGGAAATATTAGCTTGATATCTCTATGTACAATCAATGTACATAATCAAATCTCATGGAAGAGATTTTTTTACTTAGATATGTTAGTGTTTTTCTGTATATGTATGAAATATTTTAATTATTGCTGCAATTAGTATTAAGAAATTGATGCCTGCAAGATGTCAGACAGCATCAGAACCACTAAGGCCTCACAGAATCAGGTTGGAAGGGACCACAATGGGTCATCTGGGCCAACTTCCCTACTCCAGAAGGGCCAGCCCAGAGCACATGGCTCAGGGTTGTGTCCAGATGGTTCTGGAATATCTCCAGTGAGGGAGAATCCACAACCTCTCTGGGTAATCTGTTCAGTGCTCAGTGACTGCACAGGAAAGAAGTATTTAAGTGGAACTTCCTGGGCATCAGTTTTGCTGTTACCTCTTGCTTTATTGGTTTCCACTAGTGAGAAGAGTCTGATCCATCCTCTTGGCACTTCCCATTCATGGAATTGGATCCATTAATGAGATCCCTCTCAGTCATCTCTTCTCGAGGCTGAACAGTCCCAACTCCCTCAGCCTTTCCTCATCACTGAGGTGCTCCAGTCCCTTCAGCATCTTCATTGTCCACCTCCAGACCTGCTCCAGGAGCTCCATGTCCCTCTTGTCCTGAGGAGTCCAGAACTGGACACAATCCTCCAGGTGTGGCCTCACAAGTCTGAGTAGAGAGGCAGGATCACCTCCCTGACCTGCTGGCAATGCTCTTCTTAATGAATCCCAGGATTCCATTAGCCTTTTTAGCCACAAGGGCTCAGTGTTGGCTCATGGACAGCTGGTTGTCCACCAGGACCCCCAGGTCTTTCTCTGCAGAGCTGCTCTCCAGCAGGTCAGTGCCCAACCTGTGCTGGTGCTTGGGGTTCTTCCTCCCCAAATGCAGGACCTGCACTTGCCCTTGTGGAATCTCAGTTGCTTCTGCTCTGTCCGTCTCTCCAAGCTATCAAGGTCCCTCTGCAGGACAGCACAGCCCTCTGAGCTATCACCACTCCTTACTATATTTTCTATACAGGTTTTTTGCGTCCCTTATATATGTTTCTCAAGCACTAGAAATCAGCTCATGGGTGTTAGCACAAATTATAAATGAAATGATCCACACATCCTTGGGAAATGATTGCTGTCATGCTTTGCAGTAGACATGCACTTACTGTAAATTATGCTTCATTAACAAATGTGGAAGAGTACATGTTAAAAGCAATGACATTCTTTAAAGCTTTTAAAGGATAAAATGTCAGTTGCTAATGCACTTGCTATCATTTAAATGTTTAGAGAGGACAAAACAGCAGTCTTAACACGTATTACCATTGCAAATGAGAACAGTGGAGTGTACACAGATGCATTCCAAGGGATTTGATTCCAAAAAAACCCAAACATTCATCCAAACATTTCGTTTGAGCAGTTAAACTCTGTTCTTCATATGATTTTTGTGTTTAACTGAACTCATGGTTTCGGTACAAATAAAACAGAATCATTCCATTCAAAAATGCATATAAATGGGAGTTTCATTACACTTGTTGCAAATTTAGGAGAGATGTTGTAAGTTTAGTGAAAAATTTCAAGAGATGGTGATGTGCTGTTGAACATTGTTTATACAAGTTGAAGGATTAACTGGTTTAATTTAATCCAAAGTTGGGATTTAACATTTTAAAGAAAAATTGGGGAAAAAAAAGAAGACTACTGTTTATCAGTTTAATATGGTAGGGGTAGAAATGAAATCTTTATGTTTGGGTAGGTAAACCTTCCTTCCTCAATTTGAATTTTGGTGGTCAAGGGACAATGATTCTTGGTGGAGACTGACATCCTATTCCCACAAACCACAGTACGAGTTGAAAGTGGTTTGTTTCTCACTAAATTCTGCTCACTTTTAAATCCTAAATTTAAAAAAACATGGGTAAAAACTTTGGATTTCAAGTCTGATGCAACAGAAGCTATTTCTGAAAGGCTATTGCTTTTATTGCCCCATGGGATATTTGAGTCATGAGGTATTAAGGTCACTTGAGTCTGACTGCAGACTGGATTAGCAGTGAAACTAGAAGGGGAATCAAAAGTCTTCTATTCCAAAGATCAGTGTCCTGTTCATTGGACCACAGCCTTTTTATCCTTGCTCTATCCACATGGGAAAATATCTAGGTGCATTAGGGATTTCTTGTGTTCTTCGTGTTACTCCTTGAGCCTTTGTGGGGGTGGAATTTGCTAGCATTTTCCACTGTCTGTATATTTTATGTGGTATGATACTAGTGAAAGTAGAGAAGCATTGATTTATTTTTCCCCCTTGAACAACAAAAGAGAAAGAAGTATGTTATACAATTTTAATGGAGCACTGGCAGAAGTCATAGTCAATATCACAAGGCCTTCACCTATCAGGGTAGTCAGAATTTAGGAAATCTCACTTGCATTAGTGGATCGAATGCTTAAACTTTAACTAGAAAGTTTGACTGCTGATGTATATTTAAACTTTTTGAAGGCATTGTCCTGGAAGTGTGAATGTTGTGACTTGCCTCTCAGGCTCATGACCCAAATGTTTTGTACTAAAGATAAAGCCCTGTAATTATTTTACACAGCTAGAAGAAAAATAAGCAGTTGAAAAAGTTGATGAAGGAGGAGGCTAGAGCAGGGATGTTCATAATATGAAAAAGTTCATTGCAAAGTTTGCACAAATTGTATCAATATATAACTGGAATATTATATATTCTGGAATATATAATTTGTGGTGAACACTGGCACAGGTTGCCCAGGGAGGTAGTAGATGCTCCAACCCTGGCAGTGGTCAAGGCCAGGTTGGATGAGCCTTGAGCAACCTGCTCTAGTGAGGAGTGCTCCTGCCCATGGCAGGGGTTGGAACTAGATGATCTGTAAGGTCCATTCCAACCCCTAAAATTCCATGATTCTACGATATATTACATTCCAGAATTCTCTAAGGACACAGTGCTAATTACTTAGTGTTTCGCCATGTTGCTTGCTGTTTCTGCTAATCTGAGGAAGAGGAGAGAAGAAAAACATTTGAGACCAACACATGATGTGTCACATCCTTTATATGACCACACCCAAAATATTTCCCTGTCTGATGCAAAAGACTGAAATTTGAAAGTTACAATATGCCAAAAAATTGGTGAAATCATTGGTTCCTATTTGTTCCCTAGTGTAGTTAGGAAGTCTCCTCAGAAATGGAATAACCACTGCACTCTGTGTTTTACCTTGTGAGCACTGAGTGTGTCCCCACTGACCCACACTACAGAGATCTGATCTGGGAGAGTGCTTGCATCAGACATATTTCTTTCTACAGGCTTGTACTTCCCCAAGTGCAAAGTATTATTCCTTTGGGTTTGTCTGAAGTAAAGAGTCTGGGCCCCAGGGATTGGGTCTCTTTGGGGTGTCATGCTATGGGAATCATCCCTTTTGCTTTCACTGGAACTTGGTTCTCCTCTCAAGAGCAGGGAAGAAGTGGTAGGTACCACTGCATCTGTGCTTTTACCTCAGTGAAGAGGTGGGAAATAACAGCACTTTTTCACAAAATGCTGTGCTTGCTTTTGTGGTTTAACCCCAGAAAGCCACCAAGCCCCAGGCAGCCACTCACTCACTCACTCCACACCCGTGGGATCAGGGAGAGAATTGGAAGGGGAAAAGACAGTTTAATAGGGAAAGCAAAAACCACACACACAAGCAAAGCAAAACAAGGAATTAATTCACTGCTTCCCATGGGCAGGAGGTGTTCAGCACCTCCAGGAGAGCAGAGAACATCACAGTTAACAGTTGGGAAGACAAACACCATCACTCCAAACATTGTCCCCTTTCTCCTCCTCCTCTCACTTTATATACTGAGCATGATGTGCTATGGTATGGAACATCTCTTTGGTCAGGTTGGGTCACCTGTCCCAGCTGTGTCTCCTCCAGGTGAAGACAGCACAGATTGCAGCCAAGGAAAGAGAAGAGGGCAGAACAGTCTGAGGATTGAAACTTGATGGGGAGACCAGGAGGGTGGGAGAGGAAATCATTCAGACTTTCTTGGATGCATAAAATGACCCTACATTCCTGATTCAGAGTGGAGAATGCCTCCTTGCCCCAACACTCAGTGCTTTACAGTATAGAAATATATATACTGGGAACAAAACAGACCAGGAAATTCTAGTGATAGGATAGAGGGAAAAACAAGCTCAATGTTGTGTATGTGCCAACTATATAACATACTTTTTCCAGAACTAATTTCTGATGTGAAGGTTTGTTTGTTTGTTGTTTTTTTTTTCTGAATACTATATTCTCTGTGAATAAAGATTAATTCTAATGTCACCGGAAAATTCTGCTTTTAGGCAACAGGGCCTTTTTTCCACATTCCCTGAATTTTCCAGAAATAATTGTCACTACAGTAGGAATCTTGTCTGCAGTACTTTAAATGAACACAGCATGACATCTGACAACACATATCTTCCTAAGAGCTCAGGAAGGGATAGACACATCCAAACTCTCAGTGGAATTCCTTTGGACTCTCTGCTCAATCTGCCTGTCTGTATGTCTCCTACCATAGAAGTCTCCCTTCCATGCACACACCCTAAAAATAAACCCTAAAACAGACAAACCAAAAAATTCAGCAGAAATTTTGGACAGCACAGTACTCATAATGCTAAGGAAAATAAACAACCTGAAAAAGTCTTCAAGGGCAAGAGTAATTTCTTAAATAAAATTTGTAAAAGGTACATGCTTATTCTTTAAAAAAAAGCTAAAATCTCAGGAGGTGATTTTAAGGAAAGAAAAAAATTTCTCTTCTGCTCTTTAGCGTGGGGTAGAATTTAGCACTACTTATTTTTATCTCAATGAAATATTATTTCGATGCTTTAAATCCTCTCATTAATATTCACTGAGTTTATTAAAAATGCATCATACCTTTCTCCATGGGAATTTCTCCAAGCCTCTCTGGGCTGCAAGAATTTTCTTTCTCTCCCTTCATTCTATAATCCTAGTGAATCCCCCAAGGAAATAAGAATGAAAACTTCTTTTCAATGCTGAACAGCAGATAAGGTTTATTTTAGAGGCCTGTCTATTTTTTTTCCTCTTTAACCTAATGGAGGTAAAAGAAATTTTAAACATATTTCATCATTTTTCCTTAACAAATACTCTGATTCTATCTATATAATTTCAGATTTTATGAACTTCTGTTTTCTTTTTGTTATTTTTTTAGAGATCCCAAAAGGGAAACTGGAAATTCCCATTCAATACTTTTAATTTTAGATCCTAAACTAGGAAAACTATGGAACTATGCACAAAATACTAGTAGTGATTATGTTGTCTGGTAAAATGACTTTCTAACTACCAAAGTTTAAACCACTGCAATTAAAATCTTGTTTTTAATTCTTCTAATTTTATTTTTTTCATTCAATATGTTGTTAATTCAAATGAATTTGCAAACAAGTAGCGACCTAACCCCAAATCTTTTTAGTCTTTTAAAAAATAATCTGATTTTTACATAAAAACATAGGATGGTTATAACTTTTCCTGTTCTGCAAAGGTGCAAGTACAGAGTACACTGAAGGGGGAAAGTCAAAGTCAAATTCAAGACTAAAAAGTTTTAGATTTCATTTCACTGTGAGTAACCTAAGAATCATAGAATCAACAGGGTTGGAAAAGACCTCCAAAATCATCAACTCCAACCCTACCATGGCTACTAGACCATGGCACTAAGTGCCACATCCAGTCTCAGCTTGAAAACCTCCAGGGATGGTGAATCCACCACCTCCCTGGGCAGCACATTCCAATGCTAAATAATAAGCTTCTCTAAATAAGATAATTGAGCTGTAATAATTTTTTCTTTGAGCTTTTCTGTGCTGTAAACCTCTTTCTCTCACTATTTACAGAATTACATGGGGGAGGAGAGCCATAGGGATTTGTGGGAGGAGCAAGGTCTCTCAGGTCCCTCAAGACATCTCAGAGATGTCTTCAACATCTGAAGCCTTCAAAATGTCCATATGTTTTAGAGGCAAAGTGCTTTGCAGATGAGATAGGGCAAATCTAAAGCCTCAGACAGAATGCATCCTGGGGGACTGAACATCTAAATTACTCAGCCAGGTGTGTGATTTACCTCAGAGGCCTGGCTGGGTCCCAAATTATACAGAACGTAGCTTGAGTTCACAATGGTGTCTTGTTTATGCAGCAAACTTCAAGAGTCTTAAAGAGATGCAAAACAATATCCTCATTAACAGTATTTTAGATCCTTTTTTTCCTAAATGCAATTCATAGAATCCTAGAATCAGCTGGGTTGGAAAAGACCTCCAAGACCATCAAGTCCAACCCTCCCGTGGTCACTAGCCCATGGCACTAAGTGCCACATCCAGTCTCATCTTGAAAACCTCCAGGGATGGGGAATCCACCACCTCCCTGGGCAGCACATTCCAATGCCTGAGCACTCTCTCTGGAAAAAATCTCTTCCTAATATCCAACCTAACCCTCCCCTGGCAGAGCTTGAGTCTGTGCCCTCTTGTCCTTCTGCTGGCTGAGGAATGACAGTATTATAAAACTTTAAGTTTTACAGATTCATTCCTTTTTAGCAGGGAAAGTCAAGCCTGACTGGTCAGACTCAGGTTTTCTGACTTTAACTGAATCCATTAGAGACACTAAAGCTATTGGGTACTAGTCAGCTTATCACAGAGGACAATTAGCCTGACTTGCCTTTTTTTTTTTTTTGGTTTCTAATGGTTCCATTAGCTTGAAGCTGTGTTTCTTGTTAAAAAGAGACTTTCTGACCATGACCTGATTTTTTTCTAATTATATATGTATATAATCATATTGCCTTTATAGATTGTTCAGTTTTGTGTTATCAGAAAGTAATTTAGAGATATAATAACTTTGAAGCTGCTGTTCCTGATATTCTAAATGTGGTATCAGAACATGCATATGGACCATATTTTTTTGTCACTGGAATTGCCTGAAGGGCTTGGTAAATGAGGGGAAGCAAGACAGGAGATTATTCTTCCAGATTTGAAAAAGCTATATTTTAAATTTTTTTCTTAAAGTACATGTCAAATGTGATTTAATTAGTGTTACTGCTATATGCTTTCTTGTCACTTTGGATATTATTTTTTCTTTCTGCATTCTACCTTTTCAAAGTAATACATAGCAAACCAGGAGGTTGAGATTTTTGCCATAATTCTCTCATGTTCATAACCAGTTTGTATTCTCTGTTGATTAAAGCATTGGGGATGGAGTGAATATTCTTTATTTCAAATTAGAAGCTTTGTTCCTGGTTTAAATGTCATTCTTCACGTGTATGGTGACTAGTAACTATAACTCTACTCAGCCCTTATCAGGCCACCCCTGGAGGACTGAGCCCAGGCTCCTCAGGACCAGAGGGACATGGAGCTCCTGGAGCAGGTCCAGGGCAGGACAAGGAAGATGATTAAGGGATTGGAGCACCTCAGTGATGAGGAAAGGCTGAGGGAGTTGGGGCTGTTCAACCTTGAGAAGAGATGACTGAGAGGGATCTCATTAATGGATCCAAGAACATGAATGGGAAGTGCCAAAATGATTGAGCCAGGCTCTTCTCACTTGTGGCAAACAATAAAACAAGAGGTAACAGCAAAAACTGATGCACAGGAATATGAGGAAGAACTTTCTAGTGCAATCACTGAGCACTGAGCAGATTGCCCAGAGAGGCTGTGGATTCTCCGTCACTGAAGTTGTTCAAGAACCACCTGGACACAATCCTGAGCCATGTGCTCTAGACTGGCCCTGCTGGAGTAGGGAAGTTGGCCCAGATGACCCATTGTGGTCCCTTCCATCCTATCTGGTTCTGTGATTCTCTGAAATTGGATCATCAAGTCCAACCCTACCGTGGTCACTAGCCCATGGCACTAAGTGCCACATCCAGTCTCAGCTTGAAAACCTCCAGGGATGGTGAATCCTGTCTCACTGGTCCTTTCTTGCTTTCTGCTTCTAGCACATTCCCTTTATTTAGCCCATATTTAGACTCCAGTGATCCTGTTGTCCCCTACAGTTCTGTGGTTGCCTCAGCTAAACAGTCCCCAATATCTGTTGTCAAGGAGTGAAGATAATCTTCCTGATCCTCCTGTTTCTCCATCCCATGTTTCATAATCTTCACATTTGACAACTTTAGAGTTCAAGTTTTCATATGAACTCCTACCATTATAAATAGGGAACAACATCAATTTGCATGAAAAAACCCTGTAGGGATTTAGTTTTGTTCATTGTCATCAATCTAGATAACCTCTCATTTAAGAAACTCTTGTGAAAGAAGATCTGATGCGTAAACTCTGTAATTTAACTTTCCTGTGCTATCTTTCACACTTGAAACACTCCTTGAAGTAAAACCCACCTTCTGAAAATATTAGACATCTTCATGTTCCACTTGGTTACCCTTTTCATTCTTCCAGTGGTATGTTTTCTTCTGCCTGTATCTGCCCTTCTGCATCTGTTAGCTTGATTATTTTAAAATGTCTAAAGCTAGAGGTAATGGACCTTTAAACATTGCCTTTCAAGCAACAATAATTAGAGACACCTTCATAATTGCTGAGCTATCATTACCAACAAGGTAGCATATGGATGGTTAGATTAGAATGAATGCATTAAACAGGAGTGAATTATAAAACTGATAAAAATACATAAAACAAAACAATCTTACCATCCTGGGATGCAGTTTAAATGTTGGTTAGCTAGGAAATTCTAGGTGTCTCTGCCAACTGTTAAAAAATACATAACTCAGGTTATTTCAGTTTCAGTCATGACAATCACAATTATTCCTCCAAGTATCAAATTTTATTTATGGGTCTCAAGTTTTCTGTTTGAACTCCATGTAATAATTTTTGTGTAGTTAAGCTCAGTATTTGTATCTGATCTGTTTGCCCTTGTACTCTCATTCCTGAATAATTTAAACCAATAAAGTCTAGCAACCAAAATGTTATATCGACTATCTGAATTAAAGTGGCTAAAAAGAAAACCTTGGCATAATCAATATAAGGGAACTATTAAGCTGAGAAGGGTCTTTCAAAGTCATTGTGTTTATTAAGCTGAAGTAGTGCTCTATGTTAGGTCTCTTTTGTATCAATGACATTTATTTCATTTGGCATCATTTCCCAAGGATCAGATATAGCTTAAACTCATAAATGCATCACTTACTATAATTATTAAAGTTAGATTTGGAAGTTCTGGCATCATTTGGGAACCCAGTGATTTCAACTGGTATTATTTTACTTCACCCCAATGACCCTTCCAAGACATACTTTTCCTAGATGAGTGTAAAATAAGCTTAAAATCATGTATAGATAGATACATTATAGAAGTGCTTCTTATTTCATCGTGCTAACACAGCACTAAAATTCCAATAAGTGGAATCCTCTGTAATAGGCTATGTCACGTGTTAAATTAAGTGTGAAAAAAATGTTGCAGGATATATAATTAGAATATAATTGCTTCAGTGCACACCTGTCTAAAAATGTATTTGCTTTTAGTGGTGTGTGTGGATGTATCTAGTCTAATAATCTGCTCTTTCCTTGCAATTGGATCTCCTGCAGCTGAAACTACAGTACATTTTATATTAACCTTTCTTAAGCTAGAAGGTGATGTGGACATGCATGATGGAAGCCTATTTCTACTGGTTTAGTTGAGGTCCATTGCTTTTGCTGAACACAGAAAATAACTGCTACTTTGCTTTGATATTAAAACTACAAAGTGCATGTGGAACACAGGACAAGAACCTACTCAGGTAGAAGGGTGTGAGTGGGTTGTGAACAACATGAGAACACTTGTGTGCTAAAGAGCAAATAAACAAACCACTTTGAACTGATGCAGTTCAGAGCATTCTGAAACACCAGATATCAGACAAAACAGCAAAGGACTGAGTGTTGCTGCAAAACACAAAAGCAAAACAGATCAGGTAACATTTCATACTTACAAGTAAAACTGGGAGTGGATCTCTCTAATTAAGTCAGTAGTAAGGGTTTGGGACCATACACCATTTGTCACCATTGATTCCCATTAAACCCAGAGGTTCTCATTGTAAAGAATGGTGAGTAATCAATGAGCAATTAAGAGAAGAAGACCTTGAAAGTAACTAACTGTAGTACATCTGGAATTGAGAGGGTGCAGGCACACTGCCATGAAACCACTTAGAGCAGTGATAACATGCTGCAGGAGACACCATTGGTGGCTCTTTTAGTCTGGACTGTAGTGCAAATAGCTTTAGGTTTAACTTCTTAAACTCCTGGGACAACAAGCCACATCTGTCTTTAAATCCTAGTCTGGAGTTTGCTGGTTTGTTCCCTGTAACCAGCTACTATGACTCCAATCTTAGTAGCTTAGAAAAGATAAATCAGGACCTTAAGGATCAGTAAGGTTAGAGTTAATAAAGGCAGAAAAGATGTCAATACAGGGAGTGCCAAAGGTGAATTTAAGGACAACAGCAGCAAAAAGTTTAAATACATGAATTTGCTCTTAGATGCTGTAAATAGTTTTTTTCCAGGACTAGGGAAAGGAAACACAGGTCAAATGAACTTCTGGCAAGCATCATGCATGCAAACATTATTTGCATAATAATTTAAGGTTTTATGTGTAAATACAATATCTCTTTCAAAGGTGTCTTGTCCCTTCAGAGTCTTTGTGATGCTGCCTCTATGCAATCTTGTTCAATTGTTATATTCCTATTCACTAACACCTAAATAATCTTGTTCCTGATTTTGCTTGTTGCTGGAATTTGTACCTTCCAGGTCAGGAGATGTTTTCTCTTGAATATGAAAATGTTGCCCTGGGCAAAATATACACAGAAATAGTAAATATAAATATATGTATTTATCTACATAGGTTGGATTTCTCGTCTCATCATTGTAACTATCCAAGCTAATTTTTGTTTAGAATTTTGGGGTGACAGCAGAGTGGCAGGTTGAACTTGAAGATCTTAGAGGTCTCCTCCAACGTGGATGATTCTTTGTTGGACTCTTGGTTAGGAACTGCAATGATAGGACAAGGGGTAATGGATTCAAACTGAAGGAGGGGAAGTTTAGGTTAGATATTAGAATAAACTGTTTTACTCTAAGGATGGTGAGGCACTGTCCCAGGTTGCCCAGGGAGGCTGTGGCTGCCCCAACCCTGGTGATGTTCAAAGCCAGGTTGGATGAGCCTTGAGCAACCTGATCTAGTGAGGAGGTGTCCCTGCCCAGGGCAGGGGGTTGGTACTAGATGATCTGTAAAGTCCATTCCAACCTTTAAATTCTTTGATTATATGATGATTCTATGATTCTGATTCTAAATCAAGTCCTCCCTACTTCAGCTACATTGCTATTAGGTTTGTTATTTTCCCTGGCAGATTAATTGCATTGTATACCCTTGAAAAGGGTCATAATGCTGGAGGAAACAAGTCTGTGTGTTTTCTCTGGAAGGTATTCCTTAATCAGAAAACAAGATTTATGTGTGTTGACAGATTTCTGTGCACTCTGTCTTGTAGCATATGGTGGTGCTGATATAAACTTGTAGTAGTCTGTCTAAAGGCCTCACATCTTTGCAATGCACAGTGCTAAGTGTCTGACTGATGGAATTCATGACACTTGGTGACTTTTCCTGAACAAGACTGATGGGGTGAACAAAAGCCCACCACAAAACATCTCTTCAGTTACTTTTTCTAGTGTATTCTGTTGTGCAAAATTAAATGTCTTAAGTAGAGAATCGATTTATGGATTAAATAAAATTATTTATGATAATGTATTTTAGGTATCTTTGGTCTAGCTACCTCTATCTTAGTATATCTATATCATCTGGCTTAATAGAAGGTACAATTTTCCCAGTATCTCTGGTGCTCTCAGGGTATTATTACACTGATAGTACTGCTTTGTCTTGTATAACATTTTGTGTGCATGCACTAGTGTAACTTACCTGTTCCTCTTCTAGGGAGCACATTTCGAAACAACTCAATTTAAAAGGTAGGCCAAGAAATTTCAGGCTTAATTCAGAAGTGTATGGGCTTGTCACAACAGTAAACTTGAAATGTTAATCTCTTAAACTGTATTACAACATAATCATGCCAAATGTTATAGGTAAGGGACTGTCAGCAGCTTTAGTCTAAATGTTGACTTTTTTGTGTTGTGACTATCCACTGTGGGGTGGAGTGGAACAAATAGTACAGGTTGAGTGATCTACCACTTTGGAAACTCTGGAGATCTTAGAGAGATGTGGATGTTCAGAAGCTGTGAAAACAATTCATAGAGTCAGAGAATAATAGAATTTTAGGAGTTGGAATGAATCTTAGAGATCATCTAGTCCCAACCCCCTGCCCTGGGCAGGGACACCTCCCACCAGAGCAGGTTGCTCAAGGCTCATCCAACCTGGCTGTGAACACTGCCAGGGTTGGGGCAGTCACAGCCTCCCTGGGCAACCTGGGACAGTGTCTCACCACCCTCAGACGGAAAAACCTCTTCCTAATTATTCTTCTTTCTCCTCTTTCAATTTGTACCCATTGCTCCTTCTCCTGTCACTGCAGTTCCTAGCATAGAGTCCCTCTCCTGCTCTCCTGTAGCTCCATCAGCTCCTGCAAGGTGCTTTGAGCTCTCCACACAACCTTCTCTTCTCCGGGCTGAACAGTCCCAACTTCCTCAGCCTGTCCTCATGGGGTAAATGTTCCAGTCCTCTGTGCTGGAAGTATAAGCAGGAGGAGGACTGAGGGGGAGTTATGGGTCAAGAGAATGTCAGTAACTTTGTCCCATATTCTGTGAAATATTGAGCCCTTACCTGAGAAGTCTTCTTCCTATAGAACCTATCGAAACAGATTCATCTTGTTTTATGAATGTACCAAACGTTTGTCGTTTTTTGGATTGTCTGTCAGGTTCAGATCTTGTAATGAAAGGTTCTATGTTTTGGGATTGAGTGAAGAAAAGTAGAGTTGTCACAGGTGTTTATACTTCACAAAATGCTTTCATTCTCTACAGCATAGGAGAAAATTTTGGCATGCCCCTATGGGCTAGGGAATCCACTCCAAAGATACAAAGAATAGCTATGATTATTTTTTTGCTTAACATAAAAAAGGGTAGAAGATATGAGAAAGGAAAATTTTAATAATATATAAAGGCACTAATTTGGATGACATGATTCATCAGTTTATTGTTTTCAGTGTAGACATCTCTCAGCTTGAAGGAAACCATTTCAAGTATATCTACATTCATTAGTAGCCTGGACATGAAGATACTAGTTAATATTGAAGCCATCAGGATGTCTCATGCAAGAATACACTTCTAGTTTACTACAGTGAGACAGTGCTATTTTAAGGGATCCTTTTGGCTTATTTACAGGAACTGGTAGTAAATAAGGACAAACATAATTACACCTTGTATTTGATATATACAATCATGATATCTATTATCACTTTAGATTAGTTGTCTAGATCTTTCTCTGCATTTAGTTTATGTCACAATTATTTAGGAATTATATGGTGCACCACAACTTTTAATATTTTTGAGGTAGTA